>NC_085990.1:54391625-54691625 GCF_030014385.1 Trichomycterus rosablanca | reverse complement strand
CCTGAACCTTCCTGCAATCCAGCAGGCGGCGGACTGTGAAGGCAGGAGCACCCTGGATGATACGAGGGGTGGGAGGCTGGGGAGGGGGTAAAAATACCCCGCACATAAATGGTCGGAGTTGGGAGACGTGAAAGGTTGGATGCACTTTCATCCTGGGAGGAAGCTCCAACCTATAGGTCACCGGGTTGATCCGCCTGACAACCTTAAACGGGCCAATGTACCTGGGTGCCAACTTGTGAGGGGCACCTCTGACGGGGAGATCCCTCATCGACACAAGGACACGTTGGCCCGGCCGGAAGGTGAGAGCCAGCTGCCGCCTGCGGTCAGCAATGTGCTTCATGGAGCGTTGGGTGGCCACAAGTGCCTGCCTTGCTTTACGCCAGGCGGCGCGGCAGTGGCGGACATTAAGCTGTACAGACGGGACTGCTACTTGCTGCTCCTGCTCAGGAAAGAGTGGAGGAGGGTACCCGAACTGAGCTTCAAACGGTGACATTCCTATCGCCGAGTGATGCAGGGTATTGTGAGCAAATTCAGCCCACAATAATTTATCCGACCACGTGGCCGGATTCCCTGCCGTCAGGCACCTGAGCATTTTGCTCATATCCTGGATAAGCCTTTCCGATTGCCCATTCGACTCGGGGTGATACCCCGAGGATAAGCTGGCCTTGGCGCCAATGAGTTGGCAGAAGGCCCGCCAGCACTGGCTCACAAACTGCGGGCCCCTATCAGACACAATGTCTGAAGGGACCCCATGCGCTCTCACCACATGTTGCAGGATGATTTGCGCAGTGCCCATGGTGGATGGTAGCTTGGGCAGAGGGATAAACAGGCAAGACTTGGTAAACCGGTCGACAATTACCAAAACCGCCGTGAACCCTCTAGACTTTGGCAAGCCTGTTACAAAATCTAGAGCGATATGGGACCACGGTCTTGCAGGTATTGGCAACGGATGGAGAAGGCCTCGTGGGCGCTCCCTGGGGCTCTTGTTCTGAGCGCACACAGTGCAGGCATGGACGTAGTCACGTACCTGATTCTCCATCCCCGGCCACCAAAATTTTCGGCGCAGCAAAACCAGGGACTTAGTCACGCCTGGCTGCGCCACAAAAGGAGAGGCATGAGCCCACTCGAAAACCTGACGCCGTACAGTAGTAGGTACATACAGCCTGTCAGGAGGTCCGCCACCGGGGTCGGGTTCGGCCCTTTGGGCGTCCCGTTTGACCTTTGAAATGCCCCAAGTGACTGGGGCAGCTATCTGGGTCGAGGGAATCACGGAATCAGGCTCGGTCTCCAGCCTGGTTTGTTCCCACTGTCTAGACAGGGCATCCAGTTTAGCGTTCTTGGACCCTGGTCTATACAACAGCGTAAAGTGGAACCTACCGAAAAATAAGGACCACCGTGCCTGACGCGAGTTCATCCTTTTGACTTGCTGGATGAACGACAAGTT
Organism: Trichomycterus rosablanca; assembly: GCF_030014385.1. NCBI lineage: Eukaryota > Metazoa > Chordata > Actinopteri > Siluriformes > Trichomycteridae > Trichomycterus > Trichomycterus rosablanca. The sequence continues at coordinate 54,690,181 of NC_085990.1, read as the reverse complement.
CTTGTGATCAGTCCAGACAAGAAAAGGATGTTTGGCTCCCTCGAGCCAGTGTCGCCACTCCTCTAAAGCCAACTTAATGGCTAAAAGTTCCCTGTCTCCGACCGGGTAATTCCGCTCAGCTGGAGTCAGGAGGTGCGAGGCATCCACTTTAACCACGAATGACTCCTCAGGGTCAGGCAACTGCAAAACAGGAGCAGTTGTCAAGAGAGCTTTTAGTCTGTCAAAGGCTTGTTGGGCCTGGACTGACCATTTAAAAGGCCCCTTACCAGTAAGGGCTGTTAGTGGCGCAGCGACAGTGCTAAAGTTCTTGATAAATCGCCTAAAAAAGTTTGCAAAGCCCAAAAACCTTTGCATTTGGCGAACAGAACTTGGTGTTGGCCAGCTCTCCACAGCTTTAATTTTAGCCGGATCCATGCGAAGGGCGCCCTGTGACACTATGAACCCTAGGAACGAAACTGAAGGGGCGTGAAAGACGGACTTCTCCAGCTTGACGAAAAGATGGTGTTCGAGCAAGAGCTGGAGAACCCGTCGGACATGCCCTATATGTTCGTCGATGGATCAACTAAAAATGAGAATATCGTCTAGGTAAACGTAGACGAACTTATCAAGGGTCTCCCGTAGGACCTCATTGATGAATCTCTGGAAGACGTAATGAACACAGTCTTCCACTCGTCCCCCTGCCTGATCCGGATCAGGCTGTACGCGCTGCGTAAGTCGGGCTTTGTAAAAATTGATGCTCGCTGAAGGACTTCGAAAGCCATGGCCATCAGCGGCAGCGGGTACTGATCCTTGATCGTAATGGCATTTACACCGCGATAATCAACACAGGGGCGCAAGTTACCGTTCTTCTTGCCAACAAAAAAGAACCCCGCCCTGGTCGGGGAGGAAGAAGGACGAATGAACCCCTGTTTGAGCGCCTCGCGCACGTATGTCTCCATGGCAACCTTCTCCGGACCGGAGAGCAAGAGAAGGCGCCCCCTAGGAGGGGTAGTGCCGGGCAACAGGTTTATGGCGCAGTCAAACGGTCTGTGGGGGGGCAAGTCCCGCGCCCTGGACTTGTTAAAAACCTCCTGAAGATCATGATACACAGGAAGAACTGTGGCCAAATCCAGGGTCTCCATTTGTGGTACTGGCGGTTTGAGATTCGTGCCGGCCTGAAGCAAGCACGAATCTCTACACCGTGTTCCCCAAATGAAGATTGACCCGGTGGCCCAGTCGATCTGGGGGTTGTGTCTTTGCAGCCACGAAAATCCCAGGACCACCTGAGGGTGAAGAACGTGAGTCACTAAGAAGGTGATCCGTTCCTCGTGGTCCTTCAGACGCAACGTCAAGGGCTGCGTCCGATGGGTAATCGAGCTGCCCGCTACGGCTCGACCATCAACAGCATGGACCGAGACCGACTTGGTTAGTGGTTGGACCTCTATCCCCAGCCTGCGTACCAGATCGATGTCGATGAAGCTCTCTACCGTTCCCGAATCTACACAGACCTTGAGGTTTGTGTTTCCCGAGCCCCAAGACAATTGGACCGATAAAAACAGGCCATGACCAGGGATGCTAGTTTGGCCCTCTCTCGATTCCCTGGTTCGAGAGCGGCCTACTAGTTTAACGGTTGTCGGGGTCTGGAGCGGGAACCTGACGCCTGAGGGGTGTCAGGTCGTGTCGACCCCAATTGCATGGGTTCGGGATCGGGATTGTGCGGAGGGGAGCTAGGAGGGACCAACGAGCGAGCAAACGGAGGACAGGAACCCTGTTCCCGCGCTCGCTGGCGAAGCCGGGTGTCTATGGACATGGCCAGCGTGTAAAAGGCCTAAAGGGTGGTAGGAGGATCTCTAGTGGCCAGCTCATCCTTTACCTTATCGGAAAGGCCGCGATGGAAAATAGCGGTAAGGGCCCCTTACCACAACTCTGCTGCTAGCGTTCGAAACTCAATAACATAGTCAGCTACTGAGCGACCACCTTGGGTGAGTTCGAGAAGGCGTAGGCCCGCCTCTCGGGCCCCCCGTAGGGTGAAAAAATGTCTCCTTAAGAGCCTCCTTAAAGGAGCTTTCAGACGAACATTCTGGAGCGTTTTGCTCCCAAAGGGCGGTAGCCCATTCCAATGCCCTTCCAGTGAGAAGGGAAATGATATAGGCCACCTTTGAACGCTCTGTGGGGTAGCGAGACGGTTGCTGTTCAAACGCTAACGAGCATTGAAGGAGAAATCCGCAACACTTTTTCGCTTCTCCCGAGTGTCTCTCGGGGGGAGGGATGGGCGTGTCGCAGGTAGTAAACTCCCCCGAGTGGGTTACGGGATTTGGAGTGGTCCCTGAAGTTGACACATGTTGAGTGAGCGTGGCTACGCGCTGCGCCAACTCGGTGAGGGCTACCTCATGCCTGCCCAGCACGTCAGAGACGGGTGTGGGTTCCGCTGAGTCCATGAGTGGTCGCACCTTTCTGTCACGTGGGGAAAGGAGGACTCAAATGCAGAACCCAAAATAAATAAATATTTTATTTTTTTATTCGAAATAAACAAAAAAACAGAAGAAAAAATGAGAAAACAAAAACCAACCGGGAAGTCCGATGGCGCCGCTGAGGCTGCAGGAAAAAGCAAAAAGAGAAAATAGTACAGTTGGGCGCGAACCCCGGTCTTCCAGGTACTAACCGGGCGCGTTGTCGCCGCGCTATAACAGCGCGGATGAATGAGAGTGGCAGAGCGCTTAAGGCGCTACAGCGTAGGAACTCGGGAGAAGATAACTCCCGGTAATCGCTAGCATCAGCACAGCGGAAGGCTAGCAATGAACGCGCTCAGCGTCTACTTCGCTGAGGGTTGCAGCTGAGGAAGTTCGCCGATCTGAAGAGAGAGAGATTTAAGAGTTAGTTTAGACAGGCTGAGTGCGGATTCGAACCGGGGAATACAGCGCAAGAGCCGAATGCTTAACGGCGTATTTAGATACTAGAGGTTGCACGGATACTGAACCAAGCACTATCGCTTGCTGTGTAGCAGCACCGCTAATGCTAACCGATTAAACAAAAAGCAGCGCAAGGGCTGCACGGCGTCGCACCACGCTAATCCTAAAAGGCAAAATAAAGACAAGTACCTCGACCTTGCAGTCTACACACCCGAATGGCGTATGCCACCAGGGGATACCGTCTAAACCTATAAAGAGCATGGACGAGCTGCCACTTGAGAACAGGGAAACAAACAAAAGGTGCGACACCCGCTGCTGCACAGAGCTGGCTTAAATAACCAGCCCCGCAGCTGCAGGTGATCAGCTCTAATTAGTCCTCCTCCTATTTAAAGCCTTTGTTCGCTTGGCTCTGTAAGACCTGCTTCGTTGGGAACTCGGGGTGCATTCACCAGCTACCGAAGGTCTCCTAATACACATTGTATGATTTTTAAATGATTAATTTGTATTTTATTGCATGAAATAAGTATTATTTCTATAGTGGCGGCACTGGTGGCGGCAGCAGCTGGGCTACCTCTCCTGCTAACGTGTAGCATTATTTGTGTATTTAGTGTATTTAATGTATATATATATTTCTTATTTTTGTCCACGATGTGCAAGACAAGCATTGTCTACGACCGACAAACATTATTCGTTACATCCGTTTTCTTGACAACAAACTGGATTAACTGAAACTCAGGCTCATGACAGATCGCCAAACCAGGAACTGTTGTGTTTTTATTTTTACGGAAACCTGGCTTCACAGCAGACTACCAGACTCGGCTATCATGCTACAAGGGCTAACAGCACATCATGCGGACCGTACAGCTGCATCGCTTAAAACAAAGGGCGGAGGATTATGTGTGTTCGTGAATGACCGATGGTGTAACAACTCAGCTGTTGTGGATCACTACTGTTCTCCTGACCTGGAGTTTATGGTGGTAAGATGCAGACCGTATTACCTCCCCCAGGAATTTACTGTACTAATCGTGGTGTCTGTTTACATACCCCCACAAAGCGACACTAAGCTAGCGCTAGCTACGTTAGCTAATGCTATCAACAAGCATCAGTTTCGCCACCCGGAGGCTGCACTCATCATCGCAGGGGACTTCAATCAGACTGATCTTAGAACAGTGCTTTCAAAGTTCCATCAGCACTTCCTCTGTCTGACACGAGGGAAAAACATGCTGGATCACGTCTACACGAATGTGAAGGATGCCTACAGCTCCATCCCACTGCCTCCATTCGGAAAGAGTGATCACATATCGCTACTGATGAAGCCCACATACCAACAGCTACTGAAACGGGTTAAAACTACAGTGAGAACTATGCGTGTGTGGCCTGAAGGGGCAGAATCAGTATTGCAGGACTGATTTGAGTACACGGACTGGGATATGTTTAAAACTGCAGCCACCAGTGACTGTCTGACTGATGTAAATGAATATGCATAATCTGTCACTGGCTTCATCCAGAAATGTGTAGATGATGTGACTCAAACAAAGCAAATCCGCACATTTCCAAACCAAAACCATGGATGAACAGCGAAGTCCGCAGACTACTGAAAGAACGGGATGCAGCTTTTAAATCTGGCAACCCCAAAGAACTCAAGACTGCTAGATGTAACCTGAGGGTCGGCATCAAGGCTGCTGAACACAAGTACAGCACACAAGTTGCAGCTCACTTCAACACCAATTCAGACCCCCGACGCATGTGGCAAGGGATACAAGTAATCACAGACTACAAGAGCAAAGTCAGTAACTTGGAGACTACAGACGCCTCACTCCCTGCCGAACTGAACACCTTCTACGCCTGCTTAGAGACCACTGCTCAGGCTCAACCAACCATGTCTGCCGTGCCTTTTTCCAAAGAAGAGCCAGCACTCATTCTAGCTACAGACGAAGTGAGAAGAGCACTGATGAGGGTGCCAACCCGGAAAGCAACAGGTCCAGATGGCATTCCAGGATGGGTCCTGAAGGCATGTGCCAACCAGCTGGCTGCCACCCTTACAGACATCTTCAACTTTTCCCTGGCACAGTCTACTGTTCCTGCCTGTTTCAAAAACCACCACCATCATACCAGTCCCAAAGAAGTCCAGCATCACATGTATGAATGACTACCGCCCCATCGCTCTCACACCCATAGTGATGAAGAGCTTCGAGAGACTGATCTTGGGTCATATAAAGAGTAGTCTTCCTAGCACCTTGGACACTCATCAGTTTGCCTACCGCGCCAACAGATCTACAGATTACGCAGTTTCTCTGGCAATGCACACCGCACTCTCCTCACTCACCTGGATGGAGTTAACACATACGTCAGGACGTTGTTTATTGACTGCAGTTCTGCCTTTAACACCATCATCCCATCCAGACTGGTCTCCAAACTGAGCACCCTTGGGATTAGTCACACAATATGCAGCTGGATTATGGACTTTCTTACCTCCAGACCACAATCTGTTAGGATGGGTGACCAAACCTCCCCTGTCCTCACACTCAGCACAGGATGCCCACAAGGATGCGTCCTCTCACCTATGCTGTACACACTGTACACATACGACTGCATCTCAAAACACAGCTCCAACACCATCATCAAGTTTGCCAATGACATCACAGTAATCGGCAGAATCACCAACGATGATGAGAGACTGTACAGGGAGGAAGTGAGGATGCTCACAGAGTGGAGCACTGCTAACAACATCTCCCTCAATGTTAGCAAGACCAAGGAGATGGTCATCGACTTCAGAGTGCACACACCACTGAGCATCGGGGGACAACGGTGAAAAGAGTGAGCAACTTCAAGTTCCTTGGCGTCCACATAGCTAAGGATCTCACCTGGTCACTTAACACATCACATGTCATCAAAAAGGCACAACAACATCTCCACTTTCTTCGTAGGCTGAGGAGAGTCAACCTGCCACAGAAGCTTCTCTGTAACTTCTACAGATCCACTGTGGAGAGCATCCTGACAAGCTGCATCATGGTCTGGTACGGCACTGGTACTTTGACCCCACACACCCCAGCCACTTCCTGTTCCAGCCACTGCCATCTGGAAAGAGGTACCGGACAATTCGAGCCAGAACCACCAGACTAAAGAACAGTTTCTACCCACGAGCGGTTAAACTGGTCACTCCTACAACAACTACCAGGACATAACCTACCTTATGACTGCCACTACCTAACCCTGCACAATAAACTCATTGCACTTGCACTTTGTGCTGCTAAATCCACTACCTCAAATTTTACCTCAAAATGTTACCTAAACCTACCTCATGTCTGTATATGTATATGCACCTTGTCTATGCAACTTGTATTGCTCTTGCACCTTGTTTGTCTTTGCAACTTGTCTATGCACCTTATGTATGGAATTTTTTGGTAACCTCCCCCATCCCATCATCCATTGTCTTTGCACTATTGTCTTTTGTTGTCGCACTGGAGATGTAGCCTGGCAGTGTTTTGTTATACTGTACAACTCTGTATTGTATAATGACAATAAAGTTGAATTGAATTGATCACCTACCAACCAGCAAGAATTCTGGCTCTCACAGACCTGTTAGTTTTTCTTTAAGAAGCTCCTCCTATTCTGCACTCATTACCTGTATTTATTGCACCTGTTTGAGTGTGTGGACAGGTGTCTTTTATACAGGTTACAAGTTCAATCAATCACACTCTTACCTCTCCACCATGACCAAGACCAAAAGGCCGTCTAAGGACACCAGGGACAAAATTGTAGACCTGCACAAGGCTGGGATGGGCTACAGGACAATAGCAAGCAGCTTGGTGAGAAGGCAACAACTGTTGGTGCAATTATTAGAAAATGAAAGAAACACAAGATGACTGTCAATCTTCCTTGGTCTGCTGCTCCATGCAAGATCTCACCTCGTGGGGTAAGGATGATCCTGAGAAAGGTCAGGAATCAGCCCAGAACCACACGGGAGGACCTGGTCAATGACCTGAAGAGTGCTGGGACCACAGTCTCAAAGATTACCATCAGTAACACACTACTGTGAAATACTAAAATCCTGCAGGGCACGCAAGGTCCCCCTGCTCACGCCAGCACATGCCAAGGCCTGTTTGAAGATCATCAATGACCATCTGGATGATCCAGAGGAGGCATGGGAGAAGGTCATGTGGTCAGATGAGACCAAAATAGAGCTTTTTGGTATCAACTCCACTCGCCGTGTTTGGAGGAAGAAGGAGGATGAGTACAACCGTCCCAACCATGAAGCATGGGGGTGGAAACATCATACTTTGGGGGTGCTTTTCTGCGAAAGGGACAGGACGACTGCACCGTATTGAAGGGAGGATGGATGGGGTCATGTATAGCGAGATTTTGGCCAACAACCTCCTTCCCTCAGTAAGAGCATTGAAGATGGGTCATGGCTGGGTCTTCCAGCATGACAATGACCCGAAACACACAGCCAGGGCAACTAAGGAGTGGCTCCGTAAGAAGCAGTTCAAGGTCCTGGAGTGGCCCAATAGAAAATCTTTGGAGGAAGCTGAAACTCAATGTTGCTCAGCGACAGCCCCGAAACCTGAGAGATCTGGAGAAGATCTGTATGGAGGAGTGGGCCAAAATCCCTGCTGCAGTGTGTGCAAACTTGGTCAAGAACTACAGGAAACGACTGACCTCTGTAAAGGTTTCTGTACCAAATATTAAGTTCTGTTTTTCTATTGTATCAAATACTTATTTCATGCAATAAAATGCAAATTAATTATTTAAAAATCATACAATGTGATTATCTGGATTTTTTTTAAGATTCTGTCTCTCACAGTTGAAGTGTCCCTAAGATAAAAATTACAGGCCTCTCCATTCTTTGTAGGTGGGAAAACTTGCAAAATCGGCAGTGTATCAAATACTAATTTTCCCCACTGTAGGTGGAAACACAGTCATTATCTGATACAGAACCAGTTGTGTAGGAGGTTTAAAACTGGGTGAGGAACAGCCAAACTCTGCTACAAAGGTGAGGTTGTGGAACACAGCTTCATGTCACAGGTCAAACACCATGATAAGACACAGAGCACAGCAACAAGACACAGGGTTGTTATGCTGCATCAGCAGGTCTCTCTTAAGCAAAGATTTCAAAACAGACTGGAGTTCCAAGCTCTTATGAAGAAGCACAAAGAAAAGAGCAACACTGAGGATTGTAGAGGTCGACCAAGGAAACTTAGTGCAGCAGATAAAAGAACATCATGCTTTCCTTCAAAATCAGAGGAAAACCATCAGCTCAACACCTTGGAAGTAAAGTGGCAAAGTGGCAGATTTTTTTTATTTCATGATGCACCAAATGTTTCACTGCACTGTTACCTCACAGCAAGAAGGTCCTGGGTTCGATCTTCAGGTGGGGTGGTCCGAGCCCTTTCTGTGTGGAGTTTGCATGTTTTCTCTCTTCTGCGTGGTTTTACTCCGAGTGCTCCGGTTTCCTTCCACAGTACAAAGACGTGCATGTGAGGTGAATTAGAGACACTAAATAGTTCATGACTGTGTTTGATATTAAACTTGTGAACTGATGAATCTTGTGTAATGAGTAACTACCGCTCCTGTCATGAATGTAACCAAGAGTGTAAAACATGACGTTACAATTCTAATAACTAAAAACTATTGGTGAAAGGTCTGTACTGCAGTTAGGTTCACCAGTTCAGTCTGATGGATGATTGGATGGATGCAGTATGTGGTTTAACATTGTCTTGCTGAAAAAAACAAGGCCGTCTCTGAAAGAGACGTTATCTGGATGGGAGTAAATGTTGTTCTATAACATCTGTATTCTGTTTAGCTTTGATAGTGACTGTCCAGATGTGTACTAATGCAACCCCATCAGAGATGCAGGTTTATAAACTGAGCGCTGATAAGAAACTGGATCGTCCCTCCCTCCCCTCTTGAGTGTGAAGAACACGGCATCTGTGGTTTCCATAATGAATTTCTAGTTTTGATTAATCTGACCACAGAACAGTTTTTTATTTTGTTTTAGTCTATTTTAAATTAACTTTGGCCCAGAGGGGACGGTGATGTTTCTGGATTGTGTTTACATAAGGCTTCATGATACAGCTTTAACTCACGTCTGTGGATTGCACAGCGAACTAAATTGATAGACGATTTCTGGAAGTGTTTCTGAGTCCATGCAGTGATTTCCAGTACAGAATCATGCATTTCAGCATCTTCATGTTGCTGCACTACATTTATAATAACAGTAAAAAGCTGCTGCTGTGATATTAATGAAGAAAATACTTACTCAGCTCTTCTGGATTCTTTCACGACTGGCAGCAGCTTCAGAAGACATTCATCTGATCTGTAATATTTCCTCAAATTAAACTCCTCCAGATCTTCTTCTGAGTTCAGCAACACAAACACCAGTGCTGACCACTGAGCAGGAGAGAGACTTGTTCTACTGAGACAACCAGAACTATAGTGTTTACAACTGTTCAGGTAAGTCTGGACCTCCTCCACTAGAGAATGATCATTCAGTTCATTCAGACAGTGGAACAGATTGATGGATTTCTCTGGTGAGGGATTCTCCCCGATCTTCTCCTTGATGTACTTAACAGTTTCCTCTTTACTGTGAGAGCTACTTCCTGTCTGTGTCAGTAGGTCTCGTATGAGAGTCTGATTGGACTCCAGAGAGAGACCCAGAAGGAAACGAAGGAAAAGGTCCAGGTGTCCATTCTCACACTGTAAAGCCTTGTCCACTGCACTCTTGAGGAAATCAGACATGCTGGACTTCGTGAACAGATCAGACAGATCAGTGGTTTGTTGTTCTGTTGGATTTTTGCTGATGAAACAAATAAATGCAAATAAAGCAGCCAGAAACTCCTGGACGCTCAGATGAACAAAGCTGAAGACCTTCCCCAGGTGTAACCCCAACTCCTCTCTGAAGATCTGGGTGCACACTCCTGAGTACACTGACACTTCTCTGACATCAATACCACACTCTCTCAGGTCTTCTTCATAGAAGATCAGGTTTCCTTTCTCCAGCTGTTGGAAAGCCAGTTTTCCCAGTGCCAGTATCGCCTCTGTGGTCTGATGAGGGTCAGGGTCACATTTCCCATGGTACTTTTGTTCCTTGTGTTTGATCTGAAAGATCAGGAAGTGGGTGAACATTTGAGTCAGAGTTTTGGGGATCTCTCCACCCTCTGCTTCACCCAGCATTCTCTCTAGAACAGAGGCTGAAATCCAGCAGAACACTGGAATGTGACACATGATGTAGAGGCTTCTTGATGACTTTATGTGTTTGATGATTGTACTGGCCAGGTCCTCATCACTGATCCTCTTCCTGAAGTACTCCTCTTTCTGAGGATCACTGAACCCTCGTACCTCTGTTACCTGGACTACACACTCAGGAGGGATCTGATTGGCTGCAGCTGGTCGAGAGGTGATCCAGAGGAGAGCAGAGGGAAGCAGGTTCCCCTTGATGAGGTTTGTCAGCAGCACATCCACTGAGGCTGATTCTGTCACATCCCTCACAGTCTCATTGTTCTGGAAGTTTAGAGGAAGTCGACACTCATCCAGACCATCAAAGATGAAAATTATCTTGTAGGTGCTGCAGTTTATTGATTTTATTTCTTTTAATTCTGGAAAGAAATAACGAAGAAGCTCAGTCAGACTGAGATGGTTCTCCTTCATCAGATTCAGCTCTCTAAAGGGAAGTGGGAACATGAAGAGAACGTCCTGATTGGCTTTTCCTTCAGCCCAGTCCAGAATGAACTTCTGCACAGAGACTGTTTTTCCAATTCCAGCAACTCCTTTAGTCAGCACAGTTCTGATGGACGTGTCTTTAAAGAGGTTGTTACATTTAATAGGTTTCTCCTGTGTTGTTGGTCTCCTGGATGTCGTTTCAATCTGTCTCACCTCATGTTCATTATTGACGTCTCCACTCGAACCCTCTGTGATGTAGAGCTCAGTGTAGATCTGATCCAGGAGAACTGATGATCCAGGCTGTGAGATTCCTTCATTAATTCTTTTATATTTCTCAATCAGTTTGGTTTTGAGGTTCAGCTCTAATAAACAGAAGAACATAAATCTATCTTTCACTGTATGAACCAGAATATAAAATCTAATATTATTTACTAACCTAATCTGTCTGATCATTTCTATCAGACACTGATTTATTCAAACAGTCCATATACATTAGACTTAATGTCAGTGTTCTAATATCAGTAATCATTTTATTACTATTAGAAAGATCAAAACTGAACTAATAAGTGATTAAATCTGGACCAGGTTAGATCTTCTCAAATGAAAGTGATGTAATAAAACCAGAAACTCTTACTGGTTTGCGGTGTGTTGACAAGATCCTCCCTATTGTTTACCTCAGGGCATTCTGTGTAATCTGGACTCTGTATCTCCAGATAGTTGTCTTTCGGTTCCAGCTGCTGATTAACAATACATAATAATAAAATATCTTGAAAAGATTTTCTGATACTACACAGGTACATTCAGTTCCAGAATTATTGGCATCCTTAGTAAAAATGCCAGGTTTTATCCTTCAGGTTTTAAAGTTCTCTCTCCTTGTAACATTACATCTACATTAATAATCAAATGGATATTTCATGTTTATGCTAACACACATTCACATTCACATTCACGTTCGCAACAACCTTTTAATACATTAACCACTAGGCTTTTTTTTTTTTAACCAGAGATAGCAAAGCTCCCAATAGTCACAGTACAGATACTCAAACTCACATAAAAAACACACAGATGCCCTAAAAACAGTATTATAAAACGGATAGTTCCGGTCCTAAAATCTGATTGGCTGAGCTGCGTTCAAAGCCGTTGTAAAATCCCTGATAAACGCACACCTAGGACCACCTCACATCATTCCATATTAATATGCCACTGAAAAGAAAAAGTGAATAGTATGTTCGCCCTCATATAGGAAAAACACTTAAAAAAAAACCATAAAAAAAAAAAGCCGAAACCAGCCACTAGGGAACACATGCCAGTGTATCTTTTGTGCCGGTCCCAAGCCCGGGTAAATGGTGAGGGTTGTGTCAGGAAGGGCATCCGACGTAAAACACTTGCCAAAACTATCATGCGAGTTCATCTAAGAGATACCATACCGGATCGGTCGAGGCCCGGGTTAACAACGACCGCCACTGGTGCTGTTGACAAACAGGGTGCCGATGGAAATTGTGCTACTGTTAGTCGAAGACCACGAGGAGGGAAATGTGTCAGGAGACAGAAAGAGAGGAGGAAAGTCAAGAGTGTAGGACTGAGGGTGGCAACTCTAAATGTGGGGACAATGACAGGCAAAGGTAGAGAGCTGGCTGACATGATGCAGAGAAGGAAGGTAGATGTTTTATGTGTTCAAGAGACCAAGTGGAAGGGCAGCAAGGCTTACAGCATTGGAGCAGGGTTTAAACTGTTTTACCATGGTGTGGATAGAAAGAGAAATGGAGTAGGGGTGGTCTTGAAAGAGGAGTTAGCAAAGAACGTAGTAGAGGTGAAAAGAGTGTCAGATAGGGTGATGGGTCTGAAGGTAGAGGTAGAAGGTCTGATGTTGAATGTTGTCAGTGGTTATGCTCCGCAGGTTGGTTGTGAGAAAGAGGAAAAAGAGAAGTTCTGGAGGGATCTAGATGAAGTGATAGAGAGTATTCCCATGGAGGAGAGAGTGGTGATAGGAGCAGACCTAAAAGGACATGTTGGTGAAGGAAACAGAGGAGATGAGGAAGTGATGGGTAGGTTTGGTGTCAAGGAAAGGAACCAGGAAGGACAGATGGTGGTGGATTTTGCCAAGAGGATGGAAATGGCTGTAGTCAACACTTATTTCCAAAAACGGGAGGAACATAGGGTGACCTATAAGAGTGGAGGAAGGAGTTCACAAGTAGACTACATTCTGTGTAGAAGAGGAAACCTGACAGAGATTGGGGACTGTAAGATCGTGGCAGGGGAGACCGTGGCCAGACAGCATCGGGTGGTGGTGTGTAGAATGACTGTTGTGGTGAAGAAGAGAAAAAGTGTCAAATCAGAGAAGAAGACCAAATGGTGGAAGCTGAGGAAGGAGGAATGTGGTGAAGAGTTCAGAGAGGAGCTGTTAAAGGCTCTGGGTGGTAAGAAAGAGCTTCCAGATGACTGGGCTACTACAGCAACAGTGATTAGAGAGACAGGTAGGAAGGTACTTGGTGTGGCATCTGGACAGAGAAAAGATGATAAGGAAACCTGGTGGTGGAATAGTGAAGTGCAGGAAGCGATTCAAAGGAAGAGGTTAGCCAAGAAGAAATGGGACATTGACAGGACTGACGAAAGTAGACAGGAATATAAGGAGATGAAACGTAAGGCAAAAAGAGAGGTAGCAAAGGCAAAGCAGAAGGTGTATGAGGAGTTGGATGAGAGGTTGAACACGAAGGAAGGAGAGAAGGACTTGTATAGATTGGCCAGACAGAGGAATCAGGCTGGAAAGGATGTGCAGCAGGTTAGACTTGTCAAAGATAGGAATGGTAATGTTCTAACAAGTGAGGAGAGTGTGATGGGAAGATGGAAGGAGTACTTTGAGGAGCTAATGAATGAAGAGAATGAAAGGGAAAGAAGAGTAGAGGTCATAGGAACGGTGGATCAGGAAGTAGGAAAGATCAATGAGAATGAAGTTTGGAAAGCTTTGAAGAGGATGAAGAAAGGGAAGGCAGTTGGACCTGATAACATACCAGTGGAAGTATGGAAATGTCTAGGTGAGATGGCAGTGAGGTTTTTGACTCAATTATTCAATGGCATTGTTGAGAGTGAGAAAATGCCAGAGGAATGGAGAAGTGTGCTGGTGCCCATTTTTAAGAACAAGGGTGATGTACAGAGTTGTAACAACTACAGGGGAATTAAGTTGATGAGCCACACAATGAAGATCTGGGAGAGAGTTGTGGAAGCTAGACTTAGACAAGAGGTAACTATTTGTGAGCAGCAGTATGGTTTCATGCCAAGAAAGAGTACCACAGATGCCATCTTTGCTTTGAGGATGCTGATGGAAAAGTACAGAGAGGGTCAGAAAGAACTTCATTGTGTCTTTGTTGATTTAGAAAAAGCGTATGACAGAGTACCAAGGGAGGAGCTGTGGTGTTGTATGAGGAAATCTGTAGTAGAGAAGTATGTCAGACTGGTACAGGACATGTATGAGGACAGCAGGACAGTGGTGAGATGTGCTGTAGGAGTGACAGATAGCTTCAAGGTGGAGGTGGGACTACATCAAGGATCGGCTCTGAGCCCCTTCTTGTTTGCTTTGGTGATGGACCGACTAACAGATGAGGTCAGGCAGGAATCCCCATGGACTATGATGTTTGCAGATGATATTGTGATCTGTGGTGAGAACAGGGAACAGGTGGAAGATAACTTGGAGAGGTGGAGATATGCACTTGAAAGAAGAGGAATGAAAGTCAGCCGTAGCAAGACAGAGTACATGTGTGTGAATGGGAGAGAGACAGGTGGAACAGTGAAGCTACAAAGAGCAGAAGTCACAAAGGTGAATGACTTCAAGTACTTGGGGTCGACTGTCCAGGAAAATGGGGAGTATGGTAAAGAGGTCAAGAAGAGAGTTCAGGCAGGATGGAGTAGTTGGAGGAAAGTTTCAGGAGTGATTTGTGACAAAAGGGTGACAGCAAAGGTCAAAGGAAAAGTTTACAAGACAGTGGTGAGACCAGCTATGTTGTATGGTTTGGAGACAGTGGCATTGACAAAAAGACAGGAGAAAGAACTGGAAGTGGCAGAAATGAAGATGTTGAGGTTCTCCTTGGGAGTGACAAGGATGGATAAGGTTAGGAATGAGATAATCAGAGGTACAGCACAGGTTAAACAACTAGGAGATAAAGTTAGAGAGGCCAGACTGAGATGGTTTGGACATGTCCAGAGGAGGGACAGTGGGTATATTGGTAGAAGGATGTTAGATATGCAGCTGCCAGGAAAAAGACAAAGAGGAAGACCAAAGAGGAGGTATATGGATGCAGTTAGAGAGGACATGGAAGTAGTTGGGGTGAGGACAGAGGACGCAGTGGACAGAGTGAGATGGAGGAGGATGACTCGCTGTGGCAACCCCTGAAAAGGGAAAAGCCGAAAGAAGAAGAAGAAAGAAGATGTTTCGCCCTCATATAGCAACACCTTTAAGGAACTACCTTGCATCGCGGCACAATGCTTTATTGTAAGTTTATACACAATAAATACATTTATGAACTAAACATTGTTGTATTTATTATATTTTATGTTGACCACCGTTTTATAAAAGCAATAAGCCACTCAAGACCGTGCGTTACTGCTATGATTTTATCACGGGGAAAGAAGTTTTAGGCACTCCGCTTCACGTCGTGCCAAAAACGGCGTCCCTGTGATAAAATCACAGTAACGCACAGGCTCTCGTGGCTTATTGCTTTAATTGACACCTGGATGGAAAACACATACCCATAAACACAAATAAGTGATAACTTATTAACATATAGGGCCCTCAGGCAGGTCACAGTGGGTGTGACATCAAGGAACCAGTGCCAAAATATGCTTAGCCTCCTGACTACCAGCAATTCCATTTTTTCCTTTCTAGAGCAGAGCTCCCCAACCTTTTTTGCCCCACTAGCGAGCAGGGATGGAGTAAGCGGTGTTTTTGTTTTGCTTCACAAATTAATGTGTTAAAGTCTTTATTTTGGCTACCCATAAAAATTATATTCCCACCACGGATGTGCTGAATGTGTTAGGTATTACCAGTATCATTTTTAACAACTCTATAGCAACAACATACCACCAAAAACAAGTAAACAGAAGCCCTCTGAGATCTGTGGTCAGTCGGAAATGGTCCCTCAATTATTTGAAGAAAATGCAAGCAATGCTACAAGCTCTGAACCTCCACCGAATTTAGTGTTTAATAGATGGGCAGAATAATATTTTAACTCATCTTGTCTCCATCGAACAAGCCCTCCAGACTGTACAAGCAACGCAAAGTGCATTCGCAGAGAGGCTGGATGCAATGGCGGAATGAACAACGGGGCAAGAGACCAGAGTTAACCCAGTTAAAACAAAACTGCACCAAATCGAGAAGCAGTCTGAGTTTTTGCAACACAAGGTTGATGATTTAGAAAACAGGTCGAGGCGCAATAATATCAGGATTATTGGTGTCCCTGAGGGAGCTGAGAAGGGTCAACCGGCTAAATTTGTGGCAAACTCATTACCAAAATTATTTGGACAAGAGAAATTAACTTTACCCATCATAATCGATCGAGTCCACCAGAGTGATCCAAACCGCGCCCGATAATTGCACAAATTCACCTGTTTCAAACAAAAGAAAAAAATACTGCTTCTAAGGAGGGAACAGCCTTATCTCAGCTTTCAAGGTAGCCCAATTGCTATTTTTCTGGACTATTCTGAGGCTGTTGTTCAGAAATGTCAGCAGTTTTCGGATCTTCTGAAGGAAAGCGAGGGATCTCTCATACATGTATTTTAGGCGCTCTACGACCTTTACTAAAGCAGAGTGTTAGGCTCTGTGGCGTCAGGGGAATACACCATCTCTCCCTGATGCCACAAGCCTTACAGATCACAAACGAGCTGTCGCTTAAATACCTGGCCAGCTCGTTAGGGCGAACGCGCTGCAGCTGTGCCTCCCCTTATTTAAGGGAAAGGCGCAAAGCTGCAGGCGTCGCACCTTCTGGTTTCCTTAGGTTTGTTTTTTTTCTTTTAGTTTGTTTGGCACTACGGTGCCCTCTTATGTTTGTTTATTTTCTGTTGGGCTGTACGCACCAGCCACTTTTCCTTGGGTTTTCTTGGTACCTCCAGGCGCTATAAGCGGTTGGAGGAGTAGGGTCAGGAGCCCCGAGGTAAAGTTGGTTTAGGTTTTTATTTTGGTGCATTTCCATTCAGTCCACGAACAACAGTGCCTTTTTGATTTTCTTTTAACTGGATTCAACGCCGTGCCGCCGCCGCTGTGCCTCCGCCGCCGAGCCGCCGCCGCCGAGCCGCCGCCGCCGACACGGCGCCCCAGAGGGACGCGACCCCCTCCCAGCATGTGGTGCTGGTGACGGCGTCGCGTTTCCCCGACTGAGTCGTGCTTGTAAACGGCCACTTCCCAGCCATGCTGGCTGGTGACAGCGCCGTAATGTTTACCCTTTTGACTAAATATATCGATTGCATCTGGAAATTGGCATGTCACGCCCCAGCCGCTATCGCTGGCGTCCGTGTCGTCTCATCTACGAGCGCCGGTGTCACCCCCCTTCTCCGGTCCCATAGCGCAAGGAGTTTCATCTCGCGAACCCGCTCTCTGCCTCTTCAGTCCCGGGAGCGAGCCTGCCTTTAGCGATGCTTTGGCAGGTTACTTGTGCTCCCGGTCTGGAGGCATGAGTCCTGGGTTCGCGCCTCGCGCTTCCCCTTTCTTTTCCCACGGTATATTTTCTGTTATCAGCTCGGACGTCATCGGCTGCCTTCGGACTTCCCCGAAGTGTTTTGTGTTTGTTATACCCTTTTTATTGTATGTTGTGTTTAATTATCTGTTAAATAAAACCCCATTTTTGTTATTCCTCCGCATCTTTGGGTCCTTTCTCTCCCCTCATAACAGAGAAGGCAAAGTGTTTTTTGCAGACAGAACTAAATAAAGCAGGTTCACCACGTCAACTGGAATAATTCTTTGGAAGGTTTAAATGGCAGCGGGTGTCCTAAATACAGAATTTTTGTGGTAAGGTGGTTTTGAGGATTTTGTTTGACTATTTTGCCACATTCATAAATGTACTGGATTATTCTGATAGACTTGGTGGGTTTATGTTATATTTACAGGTGAACTGATGGTGATTTAGCCTTTTTCATTTCTTTACATGTTCAGCGAGTTTTTCGTAAGCTAGAGTGTAAATACTTTGATATTTATGTTTGTGATTGGAGGAGTGCTTCATGAAAGGGACAGCCCAGTATTTAGGGTTTAGAGATGACGAACTGACTGGGGTTGTGTTGATGTTCTAGGGTTGTTTTTTTGTTGTTTTTTTCCCTCTCTTTTCTTTCTTTCTTTTGGGTCCCCTTGGTTCGTTGCTTTCCTCTCAGAATCAGAATCAGATTTATTGGCCAAGTATGTGGAATTTGTTTCCGGCAGATGGTATTTCTCTAGTAATAATACAGTGTACAAGAAATGTAAACATTAAACACAAAATTATACAAACTATAAGATTATATACAGGCAATATACAGATATGTAATTTAGCAGCATGTGGAATATTTACGAAAACAGTAAAGGGCAGCACAGCACTACAGTGTAGTCCAGGGGTCACCAACCTTTTCGAGACCGAGAGCTACTTCAAGGCTACTGAATAATGCGAAGGGCTACTTGGTGATTCAAATTTCCTGAATAACATAAAGTTGCACGGTTCACCTTTAATGATATTATTATTATTATTTTTATTATCATTATTTTTATTATTATTATCAATATTCATATATATGAAGAGACTGTCTGATATGTTAATGTTAATGATTCCTCAGGATAATTATTAACAATGATTTACCATGGTAGGAAACATATATTTCAACATGTAACATTATTACTCTATTAATCTAAATCTGTCAGAGCAGAGTCACATCTTTGTAAATATCTGTCTTGACAGTTTTGTATGAATGAGCACATATGTAGCATTTTGATCAAAATCACATATTATGGATTTACTGATCTTTATTCTATTTTAATATAAAATAAATATAAAAGGATTTAAAAAAACAATGTTTGTAGGAAGTAAGGGACATTAATTTTGTATATAAAAATAGTTTGACATTAATTCATGAAATTATACAAGAGTTTAATAGATTTATTTATTTGCACAATAAAATTATTATAAAATAAACATAAAAATAATTTAAAAACAAGGTTTGTAGTAGGTGAGGAAGATGCTAAAAAAAATTATTGAGATCTTTATAGATTTATTCATCTCCATTATAAATTTTTGACACATTTTTTCATACTTTATTGATACTTTAAAATTAATGGAAAATAAATACAAACGTTATTTTTGAAAAAATATGGTTTGTAGTATTTAATGTGTTTGTATAAAAATAGTTTGACTTTAATCCATCAAATCATTACAAGACTTTAATGGATGTATTTGTCTGTAATAAATGAAGAGTAAACGTCTCCTACGTTTTTCTGTTAGTTTGATGACGCTCCCTAACGCGTTAGCTGAAGTGGGAGCTTCATCAGCGGTTTCATTATAACCTTTCTGTAAATAAATACATGTAATCTTAAAATTACCATCAAATAGCTTTTGTAGTATGTTGCCTACTTTTATCTGTGTAATAAATCATAAATAAAGTGAGTGTTAGGTGTTTTTTCAACTATTTAAATAGATCGAAATGATCGAATGTTAAACGAATGTTGAATATGAAACTTTACTGCAGTCAGATACTGTCCTGTTTATATTTATCACCTTTACAACATTTTACAACAAATCATGTTTATTATCAGTTATGTACGATTTAAAAAAAAATCTGAGATGTACAGGGAAGTTTTTGTAACACGTACTGAAGCGTCTCTCCACATTCCTCCCAATCATTGTGAAAATATTAAGTTTTATTTCGCTTTTCTTTTGTTTTTTATTATTGTTTTTTCATGGTAAAACCCGCATCTCGCTCCGTATCGTAGCTGCGCATGCGCTCGCTTGTCTCAGCGTTATGCATACGTTTAGAAGCTCCGCACCCAGACAAGATCAGAGCTCATATCAACATCAGTTTTGTTTTTTAAATGTTATATTCAGTATTTTGTCATTTTCAAATCTACATCAATGCAAGTGTTATTGATTCAAAAAGAACAGCAACACAAATACAATTTTTAGACGGAGCTATAGTGCTATTTTGTAACATGCCCTGCGGGCGACTCACGTTGTCCCTGCGGGCGACCAGGTGCCCGTGGGCACCGTGTTGGTGACCCCTGGTGTAGTCAATTGGCAGCAGGTAAATATTGTTGTGCTTAGGTCCGTATTGTCAGTCATTTATTTGTTTTAGGAGGGAGATGAGGCCTGTGGGAAGAAACTGCTCTTGAATCTGGTGGTTTTAATGTGGATGGACCTATAGCGCCTGCCGAAGGGGAGGTTGAATGCAGCTATGGCCAGGGTGTGAGGTGTCAGTAATAATTTTATCTGCCCATTTCTTGGTCCTTGAAGAGTCCTAGAGAGAGAGCAGAGAAGCACCGATGATTTTTTTTCAGCTGACTTTACCAGTCGCTGCAGTCTGTTCCTGTGTTGTACTGTAGCTGCTCCAAACCAGACTGTGATGGAAGTGCACAGAAGTGCCTTACAGTCCCATTTGGTCGCTTAACATAGTCCATGGTGCACAGAATGATCTCATTGTTGGTGGCGTCTCGATAGTCTCTTGGAATGTCAGGGGACTGGGGCATCCAATTAAACGGACACAAGTGTTTTCTCATTTAAAATCATTAAAGGCTGACAATGTTTCTTCAAGAAACCCATATCTCGAAGGCTAATCAAGTTAAGCCTAGGGTCAATTGGATATTGCAGGTCTATCAGGCATCATTTACATCTAAAGCCAGGGAAGTTGCTATTCTTTTTAAAAATAATGTTCCATTTTGTTTTGAGGCAATGAAGGCAGATCCACAGGGCAGATCTATTATTATATCAGGTCACATTAACTCCTTCCCTCTGACTCTGGTAATTAAATATGCCCCTAATTTTGATGATCCTTCCATTTTTCGCAAGGTTTTTAACCTAATCCCTGATACCACATCTAATGTAATTATAGGAGGCCATTTTAATAGTTTTTTTAGAGCCCTACATGGACAGGTTCTCCCCAAAACCACATCCTGCTCTGTCTTCTGTGCAGGTTCTAAACAACCTTATCAAGACCAAAAACATGGTCGATATTTGGAGACTTAAGAACCTGACAGGCAAGGATTATTCATTTTTTCCCCATGTGCACAAATCCTACACTAGGATTGACCAGTTCCTGATTTCGTCAGAGCTAATCTCAAAAGCTTCCAGCACTAAATATCATAACATACTGATCTCTGATCACAGTCCAGTTACACTTCTCCTCTTTGATATTGTCCCCAGAGAGATACAATTGGCGTTTTAATCCTCACTTGCTCTCAGATGCAAAATTTGCAGCATGCATAAATTCAAAGCTATGATTGTATAGCTTTTAATGACACAGGTGAGGTGTCTAATTCTACATTTTGGGAAACACTAAAAGTGGTTCTATGTGGTGATATTTTGGCTTTTGAATACTTAAAGAAAAAAAGAGATGAATAAAAAGGTAAAAGAAATAGAAAACATCCTTCCATCACTGGAGCAAGCATACAGGAAGACTTTTCAACAGTCTTTTCAACAGAACTACAATAAAGTCCTGCATCTTAAGTATGAGTATAACTCCATTCTCAGCAAGCAGACAGAAACTTTATTACTTAAACTAAAACAGAAACACTTCAAGCTTGGTGACAAGCCCGAACGCTTAATGGCCAGACAATTGATGGGTGTCTTAGCAAAACCGAGCATAAAATAAAATCAGGAACTGGTAGCCTTATCACAGATCCAAAGGAAATAAATACCCAATTTAAAGAATTCTATTCTGATTTATATAATATAATGCCACAGATGTGGACATCAGTGGTGTGCGATAGTGCAAAATTTGGTATCGATCCGATACCAAGTAAATACAGGGTCAGTATTGCCGATATCGAACCGATACCGATACTTTTTACTTATAAAGCGGTTTATTTACTTTCATGTAGGGAAGAGCAGTGTGTCATGATTTATGAGGTGAATGTATCATCAATATGCTTTGACTAATAAATGATTTTGTGTTTATTAGTTCATCATGTGTAGTGAAAACCCACTACAGTTTGTAGGCGAATAAAAAGTAATTTAATTAATGTAATAAACTTTAATAAAAGTCTGGGGTTTTTGTTTAGAAACAACTATATGATAAGAAAACAGAATTCCTACTCTCACTGCACTCTCTGGCTTCTTGTAAAATAAAGTACAGAAGATAGTAAAGAATGTCCATTCTTTTTTCAGTGAAAGTTTTTTGTTCATAAACAATAATATAATAAAACTAAATTCGTTACTTTCACTGCACTTCTTATTTGGCTTAAAGCAAAGTACTGTACAACATTATAACTGAAAAACAAATGTTTTAAAACTTACAATTTTTATTTTTAATTTACTGATGAAAGTATCCACTGTTTCTCTCTGGCTCTCACTGCTGTATGTATTTTCTCAGTGTCGCTTAGTCACGTGATGGCACGACAGTAAAACACAGTGGAGTAGGATGGAGCAAAGTGTGTACATACACACACACACACACACACACACACGTCTACTTTTGGATAAAACGGGAGGAACGTACTGAATGAAGCGGAGAAAAAACTAAAACTAAAGTATCTATCCCATCGCTAGAATGGATCCGATTCCGATACCAACATTGGTATCGATAATATCGATATTGGATCGATCCGCCCACCACTAGCGGACATAGAAAGTTTTCTTAATAATCTGGAAATACCTAGGCTCTCGGACACTGCAAAAAACACAATTGATTCCCCATTTACAATGCCAGATGTTTTCCAAGCCATTCGGTCCTTCCCATAAGGCAAAGCCTCTGGTTCTGATGGTTTTGGCAGTCAATTATATAAGCCTTCTCCCCAAAACCTCCTCCCCTGATATTGAGAATGCTAATGAATTATTGGGGAAATAAGAAACTTCCTAATTCATTGTATGAGGAAAATATATGTTATCTTAAAGGAGGGGAAGGATGCTACTGACCCAGCCTCATTCAGGCCTATTTCCCTGCTGAATTTTGACCAGAAAATATTTTCCAAGATACTTGCACACATATTGGCCGGGTATGTCTCTGAAATAATACATTCAGACCAAACCGGGTTCATACCAAATAGGTTCTTATTCTAGGTTCTTATTTATAGGTTCTTATAATGTGGGCCTGTTGTTTATTATCCTCTATGCCAATCGCAAGAAGGATCCAAAACAGGTCGGTAAAACAGATGAAGCTGTAATTTCAGTAGATGCTCAAAAAGCATTCGACCAAATAGAGAGGCCATACATGTTCAAGATTCTTAAAAGATTTGGGTTTGGCGACTTTATTATTACCTGTGTAAAAATGCTTTATCTGTCCCCAACCTCATCCATCTCCAAACCACTACAAAGGAGTATGACGAAGTGATTCCCTATCTCCACTGCTTTTTAATATAGCTTTGTAACCATTAGCTAATGGAATAAGAAGCCGCAAATACAGTGGGGCCAAAAAGTATTTAGTCAGCCACTGATTGTGCAAGTTCTCCTACTTAGAAAGATGAGAGAGGTCTGTAATTTTCATCATAGCTACACTTCAACTATGAGAGACAAAATAAGAAAAAAAAAATCACAGGAAATCACATTGTAGGATTTTTAAAGAAATTATTTGTAAATTATGGTGAAAAATAAGTATTTGGTCAATAACAAACAAGCAAGATTTCTGGCTCTCAAAGACCTGTAACTTCTTCTTTAAGAAGCTCTTCTGTCCTCCACTCGTTACCTGTATTAATGGTACCTGTTTGACCTCGTTATCTGTATAAAAGACACCTGTCCACAGCCTCAAACAGTCAGACTCCAAACTCAACCATGGCCAAGACCAAAGAGCTGTCAAAGTACACCAGGAAGAAAATTGTAGACCTGCACCAGGCTGGGAAGAGTGAATCTACAATAGGCAAGCAGGTTGGTGTGAATAAATCAACTGTGGGAGCAATTGTAAGAAAATGGAAGACATACAAGACCATTGATAATCTCCCTTGGGGTCAAGATCTCATCCCGTGGGGTCAAAATGATCATGAGAACGGTGAGCAAAAATCCCAGAACTACACGGAGGGACCTGATGAATGACCTGCAGAGAGCTGGGACCAAAGTAACAAAGGCTACCATCAGACAATGGCAAATGGTAAATGATGAAGGTAAATGATGTGAGATGTGTGACGGGCTGCATGCTGGTTTGGTGAATCTGCGCTTGTAAGTTAGACGGTGGTTAAACACATTAATGCGCATGTGCAAACGTTCTCTAAATGCTATCAGAGTTTTCTAAAAGTGCATCGTTCACCCATAGACCCGCAAATATGGAGATTTCAGAAGCTTCCTGTCCAACACACTGATGTGAGTTAACAATGATTAACAAAGTATAGCTGCAGCATCAGTGGTTTTTTCATATTATTAGAATTAACATTGTTCAGATATCCACCTACCATTATTACCGATTACTACATTTGTTTGGAATTCATTGACTGCAAAACTCATGAAGACATGTCCATTATTTATTAGAAACTCACCTGTGGACAAATATTTCCTCAGATAACTTCTGTATTAGACCAGAGGAGAGATTCATGGTGCTGAGGAACATGCAGCAGGTCTTTAACCCTTTACTGATCTCAACAAGAACTCAATTATCCAACTTATTATGAATCATATAACTGTTAGCTTCAAGTTAGAAATGGTGTTTTCTTAAAGTAAGAATACCAATATTTTGTTTAGTTTAACACATGCCATTCAGTGAGTAGATGCAGCCCAAAAAAGATTATTTAAATACAGCTTATTTTACTCAAATATTTTGATTTAAAATAATGGTTGAACAGATCATTAAAGGGATAAAAGTGCCACATTTTGTTAAACTCTCTTGAGATTAGCTTTAACTTAATTATGCCAAAATTATTTTTTTGTTATTGAAATATACTACCCAAATAAAAAAATGGGACAGTATAGAAAATACAAATAAAATAGCTGCAGTGTTTCTTACATTTACATCGACTCACATTCTAAAAAAGTTGGAACAGGAACGTTTAGGGCTAGTACTAAGTAAAAAAACAACTAAATAATGTCATGACTTCAAACAGGTGATGTCAACAGTTGATTATGATCATGAATTGGCACAAATCATGTTCAGATGAAAGGAAGAAAACAGGTTAATTGTTAAGGTGGTTTACAGGCTTAAAAGAACAATCTTTATATTTAAAATGGCCGCTTCCATTTATACTAAAAGCATTTACTTTTACTTCTACTTTTAATACTTAAGTACATTAAACATCAGATAATTTCAGACTTTTACTCAAGTAATATTCTAAAAGGTAACTTTTACTTCTATCAAAGTAAATTTCTGGTTAGATACTTGTACTTTTACTCAAGTATGAACTTCCGGTACTTTATACACCATTGCCCCAAAGCCATCAACAGATTTTAATGACCAGTATGGTAGTGGCCAAAAAGATCATTCTTCTAAATTGGAAATCTTCTTTTGCCCCATGTTTTAAAAGATGGCTATCAGAGACGAGTCACGTGGCCCTGATGGAGCAATTGAAATGTTGTGAAAATAAAGCTCGGAGGTCCTTTTATGGGATGTGGGACAGGTTTTTGGACAGATTAGGGGGACCTTAAGTAATTTTTTAAAATTATTATTTATTATTATTATTATTATTTACTTTACTTATGTTATTGTTATAATTGTTATACTTAAGAAACTCTTCTTTTGCATTTGCTCATTTTACAACATTGCGATGTTAATCTGTCTGTGGGTGGGGAGTAAATAGGGTCGTGTGTGTATATAGTCTGTCTAGGGCAGGGGTGTCAAAATCAAGGCCCGTAGGCCAAATCCAACCCACCACGTCATTTTATGTGGCCCGCGAGAGATTAAAAGACATATGATTGTTGTGATGGTTCGAGTCATTACAGAGATGCACTTATAATTTAATGGTACTCCTGCACATTTAAACAGCAAACGTTGACATCATAGTCATGGCAACTAACTTTGACCTTCGCTAAAAAGTTATGTCACGTTTACTTTTTAGCAGAAAAAGAACGCGGGGTAACGTAGTCAGTAGCATAAAAAAATAATAAATAGACATTAATTCTCTTACAATCTGATACAGAAACATCATGTGTTAGTAGTAGACGTTTATATTCTCAGTTGTTTGTGAATGTTTAGTGAGTTTGTTACAGCGTTTCAGTTACAAATTTACTGTCATTCACTTATTAAATACAGTTACCACCATTACTATAGCAATTAGTATTTGTACACTTGTTAGCGCTTGTTTGCGTTTGGTTAAATTTGATATTGTACTAGATGTAACACTTGACTACAGCTACAGTATGGGCGTGTGCTGTATTAAGTTTGTTATTGTGTTTATTGATTGTATTTTGTAGATTTACTTCATTCTGATGCACAGTGTACAGCTGAGAAGCAAATAAAACCGACCTAACTGTATTCTGGAGGGAGCTGTCTGTCTGTTTGTGTGTCTGTCTAGCTGAGAAAGAGGGAAAACTCTAAGGTGGGCAGAACAATCATCTTAAAATAAACTGTAAAATCCTACATAAACTGCATTTGTGGCCTGCAGTGACCGCATCCCGCCACTAGATGATGTTGAGAAATATTTACAAATAATCCCAAAGTGTACAATCCGTAAGCTTCATGCTTGCTATCTTCTCTTCACTTCAGTCCCCCCCCCCCCCCATTTGCCTCTCTTACTGCTACTGACTTTGCAACATTCTTTCAGGAAAAGATTCACAAAATCAATCAATCCTTCTCTCTGACTGACCCACTTTCAACTGACCCTCAACCCACCAACACACTCACCAGAGTCAGAGTCAGAGAGGTTTTATTGTCATTTCAGGTACATACAAGTACATATTGAAACGAAACAGTGTTCCTCTAGGATCACGGTGTAACACGGTACAGAAAGTGCAAGACAAAACAGTGTAAATACAACAATAAATACAAAAAAAAAAATCCTATAATAAATAACTACAAAAGATATTCCTAATTATCCCTAATCTAAACAAGTAATTAGAAGACAGGACTAAAGACAAGTGTTAGTACATGATGGTGAATAGATGGTACAATGGTTTATGAGGTAGTGACATGTTGTACATTAGCAGCGTAAAACGGCAATGCCGATAAGGTGCTTAAAAATTAAATAAGGTGCAAAAATGCGAGTAAGGTGCAGAAATTAAAGAAACTTGTGCATAGTAACATAGTAACAGTCGATAGCATAGTTTAGTGTGTGGCAGCAGAAAATTTCCGGAGGAAATTGTTACAGTACTGAATTGAGGAGTCTGATTGCTTGAGGGATAAAACTGTTACACAGTCTGGTTGTGTTAGTCCGGATGCTGCGGTATCGTCTCCCAGACGGGAGCAGAGTAAAAAGTCCATGTGATGGATGGGTTGGGTCGTCCACAATGCTGAGAGCTTTGCGGATGCAGCGGGTGTTAAAAATGTCCGTGAGAGATGGAAGAGCGACCCCGATGATCTTTTCAGCTGTCCTCACTACTCGCTGGAGAGTTTTGCGGTCCGACGCAGTACAATTTCCGAACCAGACAGTGATGCAGCCGCTCAGGATGCTCTCGATTGTTCCTCTGTAGAACGTGGTGAGAATGGGGGGTGGCAGATGAGCTTTCCTCAGTCTTCTCAAAAAGTAGAGACGCTGCTGGGCTTTCTTGGTGATGGAACTGGTGTTGAGGGTCCAGGTGAGATTCTCCTCCAGATGAACACCAAGAAATTTGGTGCTCTTGACGATCTCAACAGATGAGCCGTCGATGTGCAGTGGGGAGTGGTCCCTTAGTGTCTTTCTAAAGTCAATGACCATCTCTTTGGTTTTATCCACATTCAGAGACAGGTTGTTGACTTGGCACCAGTCCGTTAGATGTTGTATCTCCTCTCTGTACGCTGACTCATCGTTGTTGCTGATGAGTCCCACCACAGTTGTGTCGTCTGCAAACTTAACGATGGAATTCGAGCTGTGCATTGCTGTACAGTCGTGCGTAAGCAGAGTAAACAGCAGTGGACTGAGCACACAGCCTTGGGGAGCGCCGGTGCTCAGTGTGGTGGTGCTGGAGGTGTTCTTACCGATCCGGACGGACTGAGGTCTCTCAGTCAAGAAATCCAGGATCCAGTTGCAGAGAGAGGTGTTCAGGCCCAGCGTGTTCAGCTTTCCGATTAGATGCTGAGGAATGATGGTGTTGAATGCTGAGCTAAAGTCTATGAACAGCATCCTGACGTAAGTGTTCTTTCTGTCCAGGTGTGTAGAAGCCAGGTGAAGTGTAGTGGATATGGCGTCATCCGTTGAGCGGTTAGGACGGTACGCAAACTGCAGTGGGTCCATGGTGGGAGGCAGTAGGGTCTTAATATGCCTCATGACTAGTTTCTCGAAGCACTTCGTGATGATAGGCGTGAGTGCTACGGGACGATAGTCATTGAAGCATGACACAGATGACTTCTTTGGCACGGGTACGATGGTGGTCGTCTTGAGGCACGTTGGAACGATGGCGCTGCTCAGGGAGATGTTGAAGATGTCAGTGAGAACATCTGCCAGCTGGTCTGCACATCCTTTGAGCACTCGGCCAGGAATGTTGTCTGGTCCAGAAGCTTTCCGTGGGTTGACTCTGTGCAGAGTTCTCCTCACGTCCGCTGTGGTGAGACGAAGCACCTGGTCGTCACAAGGTGGGATCATCTTCCTCGCCAACATGTTGTTCTGTGCCTCGAACCGAGCGTAGAAGTCATTCAGCGCATCTGGAAGGGAGGCATCACTGTCACAGACGGGTGGAGTCGTCCTGTAGTTGGTGATGGCCTGGATGCCCTGCCACAAGCGCCGTGTGTCACCGCTGTTCTGGAAGTGGCTGTGGATGTTCTGGCCGTGTGCGCGCTTTGCTTCTCGGATCGCCCGGGACAGTCTCGCTCTCGCTGTTCTCAGAGCCGGCTGGTCACCTGCTTTAAAAGCGGAGTCTCGGGCACTCAGCAGTGCACGCACCTCTGGAGTCATCCACGGCTTCTGGTTGGGTCTGGAAGTGATGGTTCTAGTGGTAGTGACGTCCTCAATGCATTTGCTGATGTAGCAGGTCACTGAAGTCGTGTACTCCTCTAGATCAGTGTAATCGCCGTATGTTGCAGCCTCCCTAAACATGTCCCAGTCAGTGCACTCAAAACAGTCCTGAAGAGCAGAGATGGATCCTTCTGGCCAGGTTTTCACCTGTTTCTGTACAGGTCTGGAGCGCCTGACGAGTGCTCTGTATGCTGGAATTAGCATTACAGAGATGTGGTCTGAGTATCCGAGGTGGGGGCGGGGCTCCGCCCGGTACGCACCGGCAATGTTCGTGTAAACATTATCCAGCGTGTTCGCTCCTCTCGTAGCAAAGTCCACATGCTGATGGAATTTAGGGAGAACAGACTTGAGATTTGCATGATTAAAATCCCCAGCGATAATAAACAGTCCGTCTGGATGAGTGTTCTGCAGTTCGCTGATGGCTCTGTAAAGTTCGCTCAATGCTTCCTTCGCGTTCGCGCTGGGCGGAAGATACACCGCGACAATAAGCACGCTGATGAATTCCCGTGGTAAATAAAAAGGTCTGCATCTAACAATAGCAAATTCCACCATCGGAGAACAGTGCGCCACAACAAGCACAGAGTCCTTGCACCATTCGGTGTTAATGTAAACACAAACGCCTCCTCCTCGTGTTTTACCGGACTGAGCTGCATTTCTATCGGCGCGATACGATGCTAGCCCGTCTAGCTGAATGGCACTGTCTGGAATGTTGTCGCTAAGCCATGTTTCGGTGAAAATTAAAACACAACAGTCCCTGTACTCACATTGGGTAGTTCGCTGAAGTCTGATACAGTCCAGTTTATTCTCCAGAGAGCATGCATTTGCGAGGAATAACGATGGTAGAGCCGGCCGGCTTGGGTTAGCTTTTAGCCTAGCACGGACCCCGGCTCGCTTTCCACGCTTCTGCTTCCTCGAGCACCGCTTGCGGCGCCCCCTCCCCCGGTCACCTGCTTCAGGTAACACCGAGGACTGCAGGCCTGGTTCGCGAAGTAGGCAGAGTTCATGCAGGGTTCGCTGCAGATCATCTTGCAGGTTGGTTTCTGACTGTTTTCTCAATTGTAGCAGTGTACCAGCTTCACCCCACACACCATGGATGAGGTTACACAGCTCCTCTCATCCAGCAATCCCACTACATGCACACTCGACCCTATACCATTCACCATCCTCAAAGACATCTCACAGGACCTAATCCCCTTCATCACACCCATCATCAACAACTCCCTGACATCAGGTGTTGTCCCTACTGCTTTTAAGAAGGCTCAGGTCATTCCCCTTCTTAAGAAACCTACACTAGACACTACAGACATTAACAACTACAGACCTGTCTCACTCCTCTCTTTTCTATCCAAAATTCTTGAATGTGCTGTCTATAACCAACTATCTGCCTTTCTTACTCAGAATGACCTCCACGATCCGTACCAGTCTGGCTTCAAGGCAGCGCATTCTACAGAAACAGCACTTGTAACTGTTACTGAGAAGCTTCATGCAGCCAAATCAGCCAAACTGTCATCGGTCCTCATTCTTATTCTTTTTTTTTTTTTGTATTGTGGTTGTAAAGCATCCTTGAGCATGGACAAAGGTGCTATATAAGTATAACTTATTATTATTATTATGTCTGCGAGATATCTCACAGTGGATGTCGGCTCATCATCCAAAACTCAATCCCAGCAAGACAAAGATGTTGCTCATTCCCGGAGATCAATCTCCAACCCAGGACCTAGTCATCTCTCTTGATGACTCCCAGATTGGACCATCTGATAAGGTAAGAAACCTTGGTGTTGTTCTGGATAACTAGCTGACCTTCTCTCCTTATAGAGCCAACATGACAAGATCGTGCCGGTTCCTCCTTTACAACATCAGGAAGATTCGTACTACTGCAACTCCCTCCTGGCAGGAGCTCCCATGTCCACTATTAAACCCTTGCAGCTCATTCAAAATGCAGCTGCCCGTCTGGTTTTTAACCAGCCCAAACACTGCCACATCACCCCACTGCTGCCACACCACCCCACTGCTGCCTCATCATCACCCCACTGCTGCCTCCTCATCACCCCACTGTTGCCTCCTCATCACCCCACTGTTGCCTCATCATCACCCCACTGCTGCCACATCATTACCCCACTGCATTCTCTTTACTGGCTTCCTGTAGCTGCATACATTAAGCTTAAAACACTGATGTAGCTTACAAAGCCAAAAATGGACCAGCCCCAAACTACCTTTGAGGTCTAATCAAACCACACAACCTCCGAGCCACTAGTCTCGCTCGACTTGAGCCTCCACCCAGGACTAAAGGAAGACAAGCATCAAGGCTATTCTCTGTTCTTGCACCCAAGTGGTGGAATGAACTTCCTCTGTCTGTCCGAACATCTGAGTCTCTTGCTGTCTTTAAAAAACGATTAAAAACCTTCATCACCTTTTTACTAAACACTTAAGCTGACTTGTACTTACAGTGTATCACAAAAGTGAGTACACCCCTCACATTTCTGCAAATATTTCATTATATCTTTTCATGGGACAACACTATAGACATGAAACTTGGATATAACTTAGAGTAGTCAGTGTACAACTTGTATAGCAGTGTAGATTTACTGTCTTCTGAAAATAACTCAACACACAGCCATTAATGTCTAAATAGCTGGCAACATAAGTGAGTACACCCCACAGTGAACATGTCCAAATTGTGCCCAAAGTGTCAATATTTGTGACCACCATTATTATCCAGCACTGCCTTAACCCTCCTGGGCATGGAATTCACCAGAGCTGCACAGGTTGCTACTGGAATCCTCTTCCACTCCTCCATGATGACATCACGGAGCTGGTGGAAGTTAGACACCTTGAACTCCTCCACCTTCCACTTGAGGATGCGCCACAGGTGCTCAATTGGGTTTAGTCCATCACCTTTACCTTCAGCTTCCTCAGCAAGGCGGTTGTCATCTTGGAGGTTGTGTTTGGGGTCGTTATCCTGTTGGAAAACTGCCATGAGGCCCAGTTTCCGAAGGGAGGGGATCATGCTCTGTTTCAGAATGTCACAGTACATGTTGGAATTCATGTTTCCCTCAATGAACTGCAGCTCCCCAGTGCCTGCAGCACTCATGCAGCCCAAGACCATGATGCTACCACCACCATGCTTGACTGTAGGCAAGATACAGTTGTCTTGGTACTTCTCACCAGGGCGCCGCCACACATGCTGGACACCATCTGAGCCAAACAAGTTTATCTTGGTCTCGTCAGACCACAGGGCATTCCAGTAATCCATGTTCTTGGACTGCTTGTCTTCAGCAAACTGTTTGCGGGCTTTCTTGTGCATCAGCTTCCTTCTGGGATGACGACCATGCAGACTGAGTTGATGCAGTGTGCGGCGTATGGTCTGAGCACTGACAGGCTGACCTCCCACGTCTTCCACCTCTGCAGCAATGCTGGC
Source organism: Trichomycterus rosablanca (assembly GCF_030014385.1). Taxonomy (NCBI): domain Eukaryota; kingdom Metazoa; phylum Chordata; class Actinopteri; order Siluriformes; family Trichomycteridae; genus Trichomycterus; species Trichomycterus rosablanca. Next base: position 54,658,068 of record NC_085990.1, on the reverse strand, counting down.
AGCACTCATGTGTCTATTTTTTAAAGCCAACCTCTGGATATGACGCCGAACACGTGGACTCAACTTCTTTGGTCGACCCTGGCGAAGACGGTTCCGAGTGGAACCTGTCCTGGAAAACCGCTGTATGACCTTGGCCACCATGCTGTAGCTCAGTTTCAGGGTGTTAGCAATCTTCTTATAGCCCAGGCCATCTTTGTGGAGAGCAACAATTCTATTTCTCACATCCTCAGAGAGTTCTTTGCCATGAGGTGCCATGTTGAATATCCAGTGGCCAGTATGAGAGAATTGTACCCAAAACACCAAATTTAACAGCCATGCTCCCCATTTACACCTGGGACCTTGACACATGACACCAGGGAGGGACAACGACACATTTGGGCACAATTTGGACATGTTCACTGTGGGGTGTACTCACTTATGTTGCCAGCTATTTAGACATTAATGGCTGTGTGTTGAGTTATTTTCAGAAGACAGTAAATCTACACTGCTATACAAGCTGTACACTGACTACTCTAAGTTATATCCAAGTTTCATGTCTATAGTGTTGTCCCATGAAAAGATATAATGAAATATTTGCAGAAATGTGAGGGGTGTACTCACTTTTGTGATACACTGTACATACTTGCTAACACTCTTATTCACTTATTGAGAAAAAAAACACTTTGGTTCTAACAGGTTTTAGCAGATTGTGTTCTTGGACTGTTGTTTACTTAAACTAGAGTAATGACATGTTTATGGAAGCACTTTTGTAAGTCGCTGTGGATAAGAGCATCTGCTAAATGCTAAAAATGTAAATGTACAAAAAGAAAAAATTGAAGCAGAAAGAGGAAATGTAATGAAAGATGGTAAAGTAACTTAATGTTTGTGCTTCATGAAGAAAAAACGGTTCGTCTCTTGTGTTATGAGGCCGTGTCTATGGTAAAGGAGAAGAATATAAATGTAGATATATGTTATAAATATACAGTATAAATTTGGAATTTAGCCTCTAAGAAAAGCAATAAATTATCCAAGACTTAAAAGCCGACTGCAGTAACAGCAGGATATGTTACAATCGGCCCTTCGAGAGCCCCTATAATGCAGATGTGGCCCTCGATGAAAATGAGTTTGACACCTGTGATCTAGGGTATCCAAATATACAGATTTTTTGCGCCTCAAACACCAGAGTTTAAATATCAGAATTTATGACCAAAAATTTACTTTATAAACTAAATTCCATTATTTCCAATGAGGACAAAAGACAATGTCATTTCGCCTGCTGAACGGCACTGCCCAAAAACTCCTCCCCAAGTTCTTGTGTCCCAACAAAGTTGAGAACAATGGAGGAGATGGAAAGGAGGAGGAGGACCAGACCGGGGACAAACCAAAAGGGTCTGGTGAGTGAGAATTTCCTTTCCTTCTATTCTTTGCAAAGCAAAAATCGCTAGGTAACACCTTTACCAGATAATGCACTTGATAAGATTTAAGCAACTGTAAACCATCTAGAACACAAGTATTTTCCTGAGGGAACATATGCTAAGTGTTCTGAACCCACTTTTGTTAAAATGCCTATGATTTCAAAGTTTGTGAATGGTACTGAAATCCAGTTTTTCCAGCTACTGTAGCATTTACATTTACAGCATTTAGCAGACCCTTTTATCCAAAGCGACTTACACAATGACCTGAACACGATGAGCAATTGAGGGTTAAGGGCCTTGCTCAGGGACCCAAAAGTGGCAACTTGGTGGTGGCGGGGCTTGAACCGGCAACCTTCTGCTTACTAGCCCAGTACCTTAACCACTGAGCTATCACTGTAGCAGAGCGTTTAACAATAACTCGTTATAAGGAGTTGACCTTGAAATGGATGGTTAAGCAGAATGAGCTTGGGGCTGTAACAGGGGGAGATAAAATATAGAGATGGAGAGGACTCTTCACTTCTTCTTCTTCTTGGTGCATGTGTGAGATATGTATGTACCAACTCAAGGAGTCTCCAGCTGGGTAAGGTCGATAAACTGGATTTCTCTTTTGTTAATACTCCAGTTGTGTCAATATTTAAGGGTTTTTTGAATTACCTAAACAACGATTCTAAACACTCAGGTGAATTTAATTTAAGAAAACATTTCTCTGATATTTTTCTCAGTGAGATTTTACTATCTAGCTAATTTTCTTTTTTTATCATCTTTTACCATCAAGAGGTGCCAATAAGTTTGAAGACAGACAGATTGTTCTATGAAAGAGAGACCAGAGTTACTGTTTATTATAACAGATAAACTGTAATCATCCCTGATTAACCATCACACGTTTACAGGTATGAACATGGAAACTCCTGCAATATAAAGAAACACAAATTCCACACAAACACTCAGATACACACCTCAAATAGGCCAGTGATAGCTCAGTGGTTAAGGTACTGGACTAGTAAACAGAAAGTTGCCGGTTCAAGCCCCGCCACCACCAAGTTGCCACTGTTGGGTCCCTGAGCAAGACCCTTAAGCCTCAATTGCTCATTGTGTAAGTCGCTTTGGATAAAGGCAAGGCAAGTTTATTTGTGTAGCACCTTTCATACACAGTGGCAATTCAAAGTGCTTTACATAAGGAAAAATTAAAAGCATTAAAACATTCCTGAGATCTAGAACCTCAGAAAGACTTCTTCCAAACATTTAGTTACAATTAAGAACATGAAATTCAAACAAGAGAGATAAAAATTAAGAGCATGAAAAATTAAAAGAAAATATTGTAAAATATACCCTACAATTTAAGAAATATGAAATTAAAACGAGAGATAAGCAATTAAGAACATGAAAACTAAAGGAAAATATAGTAAAATATACCCTACAGTTTAGAGAATGTAAAATTAAAACAAGAGAGATACACGTTATTATAAGTGATTAATTATACTGCAGTAAGGTCAACAAACACTCATACAGTACTCTATAAAAGAATTATTAAGAGCCTGAAAAACTAAAAGAAATATGGTAAAATGTGTTTGGTAAAATTTTTAGCTCAATCATAGGCACAAGAAAAAAGGAAAGTTTTTAACCTGGATTTAAACATTTCTACATTTGCGGAACATCTAATATCTCCTGGCAGTCTGTTCCAGTTATATGCAGCCCAACAGCTAAATGCTGCTTCACCATGTTTAGTTTGGACTCTGGGCTCAACTAGCTGACCTGAGTCCATGGATCTAAGAGATCTACTGGGTTTATATTCTCTAAACATTTCTGAGATGTATTCTGGTCCGAACCCATTCAGTGATTTATAGACCAGTAGCAGCACTTTAAATTCTATTCTGTAACTAACCGGAAGCCAGTGTAGAGATTTTAGAACTGGAGTGATGTGCTCAGTTCTCTTCATCTTAGTTAAAACTCTAGCAGCAGCGTTCTGAATGAGCTGTAACTGTTTAATGGTCTTTTTGGGAAGTCCAGTTAAGAGCGTGTGCTAAATGCTGAAAATGTAAAATGAAGTCCAACTTATTTCTGTTACTTACTTCTGATTTCTTTGATTTCTCTTGGTTTCTGTGAACAAGCAAATCACCGAGTTTAATGTAAATGATACAACATTTTCACATCTGCACAGCAAACAGAAGCCATATTTTATCTGGGTGAAGACTACATCACAAAGCATATTTCAAACATGTCCTGCACTAGCATTACTAGGATGCTACATTTGGTATTAAGGAACATCTGATGTACAACATTAAACTTGCTTTTAAATCATTACTTTAAATCTTACATTTTAATCATTTACTTTCAGCCTTCTGTGTGGAGTTTGCATGTTCTCCCTGTGTCTGTGTGAGTTTCCTCCGGGTGCTCCGGTTTCCTCCCACAGTCCAAAGATGTACAAGAGAGGTGAATTAGAGACACTAAATTGTCCAGGACTGTGTTGGATATAAAACTTGTGAACTGTGGAATCTTGTGTAATGAGTAACTACTGTTCCTGTCATGAATGTAACCAAAGTGTAAAACATGACGTTAAAAGCCTAATAAATAATAAATTAATTAATTAATAATTTACTTTTATTTTATTTACAACTCAGTTGAGAAAAACCTTTACTTTGACTTTTATTTTATTATTTCATTTCGTCTTTAACATCATTTCCTCAAAAAAGATCTTGGATACTGATTTATCTGATCACAATATATAACATATATTATTTATTTCCACTGTGTAATGATCCATCCCAGATACCTTTAAGCAAAAAGAATTTGACCATGTCTCTTTCTGGACAAGCTATTGTTCATAGTAAAGTTTTCAGTGACATTTAAATGTAACACAATATCGACAATATCAGTTATTGATAAATGACGGTTCCTTATGACATGAGGTTGCTAGCTAAACCCTTAAGTATATAAACTTTTCCTCACCAAAGTCTGTGCATGTATAAAATAAAGAGTCTCTTTCCTGAATGGTGATAATGGCTGCAGGTTCCCATGATATTTAAGCTTGCATAATATTGTTTGAATAAATAAACTTGGTAACTTCAGGGATTTGATAATTGTTCTTCTTTTTATAAAGCCAAGCTTGAACAATCTGCTGCTGACCCACATAAGCTTCATGCTATCTTTTCCTCTCTTCTGAACCCTCCTCCTCCTCCCCCATCTGCCTCTCTCACTGCTACTGACTTTGCAACATTCTTTCAGGACAAGATTGACAAAATCAATCAATCCTTCTCTCCGACTGACCCACTTTCAACTGACCCTCAACCCACCAACACACTCACCAGCTTCACCCCACTCACCATGGATGAGGTTACACAGCTCCTCTCATCCAGCAATCCCACTACATGCGCACTCGACCCTATATCATCCACCATCCTTAAAGACATCTCACAGGACCTAATCCCCTTCATCACACCCATCATCAACAACTCCCTGACATCAGGTGTTGTCCATACTGTTTTTAGGACGGCTCAGGTCATTCCCCTTCTTAAGAAACCTACACTAGACACTACAGACATTAACAACTACAGACCTGTCTCACTCCTCTCTTTTCTATCAAAGATTCTTGAACGTGCTGTCTATAACCAACTATCTGCCTTTCTTACTCAGAATGACCTCCACGATCCATACCAGTCTGGCTTCAAGGCAGCACATTCTACGGAAACTGCACTTGTAGCTGTTACTGAGAAGCTTCATGCAGCCAAAGCAGCCAAAATGTTATCTGTCCTTATTCTTCTTGACCTCTCTGCAGCCTTCGACACAGTGAATCACAGCATTCTCCTGACCACTCTCTCCAACCTTGGAGTAACAGGTTCAGCATGGCAATGGATGGCCTCCTACCTCGAAGGGAGCTCTTACCAAGTGTCATGGAGGGGATCCATATCTCCTCCATGCACTCTCTCAACCGGTGTTCCCCAGGGCTCTGTACTTGGCCCACTTCTTTTCTCTATCTACACCCGCTCTCTGGGTAAGGTCATAGCCTCCCATGGCTTCTCCTACCACTCCTATGCAGATGATACTCAGCTTGTTCTGTCATTTCCTCCTTCAGACACACAAGTCTCAGCTCGCATCTAAGCATGTCTGCGAGATATCTCACAATGGATGTCAGCTCATCATCTAAAAACTCAATCCCAGCAAGACAGAGATGTTGCTCATTCCTGGAGATCAGTCTCCAACCCAGGACCTAGTCATCTCTCTTGACGACTCCCAGCTCAGCCCATCTGACAAGGTAAGAAGCCTTGGTGTTGTCCTTGATAACCAGCTGACCTTCTCTCCTCATGTAGCCAACATGACAAGATCGTGCCAGTTCGTCCTGTACAACATCAGGAAGATTCGTCCATTTCTCTCCAGGGAAGCTACCCAGATTCTGGTCCAATCACTTGTAATCTCACGGTTGGATGACTGCAGCTCCCTCCTGGCAGGAGCTCCTATGTCCATTATTAAACCCTTACAGTTCATTCAAAATGCAGCTGCCCGTCTGGTTTTTAACCAGCCCAAACACTGCTACATCACCCCACTGCTGCCTCATCATCACCCCACTGCTGTGTTCTCTTCACTGACTTCCTGTAGCTGCACGCACCCAGTTTAAAACACTGATGCTCACCTACAAAGCCAAAAATGGACCAGCCCCAAGCTACCTTCATGGTGTAATCAAACCCCGCTCTGTACCACGCAAACTCCGAGCCACTAGTCTCGCTCGACTTGAGCCTCCATCCAGGACTAAAGGAAGACAAGCATCAAGGCTCTTCTCTGTTCTAGCACCCAAGTGGTGGAATGAACTTCCTCTGTCTGTCCGAACATCTGAGTCTCTTGCTGTCTTTAAAAAACGATTAAAAACCTACATCACCTTTTTACTAAACACTTAGGCTGACTTGTACTTATTTACTAACAATCTTTCCATTAAAAAAAAACAAAAAAAAAAAACTTTGGTTCTAACAGGTTTTAGCAGATTTGTGTTCTTTGTTGTTTACTAAAAATTGAGAAATGAAATGTTCACTATGGAAGCACTTCTGTAAGTCGCTCTGGATAAGAGCATCTGCTAAATGCAGAAAATGTAAATTTAAAGTCAGGACGTTTTCTGGAAGCTGTTTAAAGGCTCAGTGTATTTGCTTTATCTAAACGTCTGACCCACTGAGATTTAAATATAGTGAATTATAAGTAAAATGATCCGTCATGTACAGTAGAACCTAAACAACTTGCTAAAACTGTAGTTTGCTGACATGGAACCTGTGGAGGAAATAAACAGACGTGTATGTAAACTTGTGACCTCCACTGTACATGTTCCAGATAAATTATTTTTATTTTGGTTAGAATCAGATTTTTCATACATGACGTTTGGATTAAAGCTTGTTTGATAGACGTGTACTGTAGTAAATGATCAGGATCCAGTCTGGAGGCTGGTGAATAGTTTAGTGTTAACATTTATTTATTTATTATGATTGTAACATCATGTTTTACATTTTGGTTCCATTCATGACAGAACAGATAATTACTGCTTACACAAGATTCATCAGTTTAAGTTTTTAATATTGAACACAGTCATGAACAATCTTGTATCTCTAGTTCACCTCACTTGCACATCTTTGGACTGTGGGAGGAAACCGGAGCACCCGGAGGAAACCCACAGGGAGAACATGCAAACTCCACACAGAAAAGATCCAGACCGCCCCACCTGGGGATCGAACCCAGGACCTTCTTGCTGTGAGGTGACAGTGCTACCCACTTAGCCACCGTGCTGCAGTTTAGTGTTAACAAATTGAAATGAATTGAATAAATTAGGTGGTTAAACACTGATTTAATGTTTATTAATTATAAATAGTTCTGAAGAGGGAGACGATAATAATCAGTACAAAACAGTTTTACTTTAAACGTTGCATTAAAATATTTCTGCTTCTTTCTGATTTCTTTCATTTCTCTTGATTTTTGTGAACAACCAAAGAATTCAGTTTAATATAAATAATAAAACATTTTCACATCTGCACAGCAAACAGCAACAAACATCCAGCAGCTGTTTAACATCATCATACTGCCGTCCAATCAGAAACTCTCATCTATCAGAAACTACAAACCGAGTTAATGAATTTAATCAGGTGGGAGTGAAGAACCTAATAAAATATAAAATATAATACTGACCTCAGATCAGTAGAAGAATCTCCTCCTCTGAACTGTAAGGGAGGGTTCATCGACCCGTCACTCTTCATGGACACACAGCTGGGTTCAGGTGAGTCTGATCTTTTACTCTTTAATGACCTGAAGCACAGAAGATTTTAGTTTGTTTATTAGGATTATAACGTCATGTTTTACACTTTGGTTACATTCATGACAGGAACGGTAGTTACTCATTACCCAAGATTCATCAGTTCACAAGTTTATATCAAACACAGTCATGGACGATTGAGTGTCTCGAGGTCACCTGACTTGCACATCTTTGGACTGTGGGAGGAAACTGGAGCACCTGGAGGACCTGGAGGAAACCCACACAGACACGGGGAGAACATGCAAACTCCACATGAACATGACCGCCCCACCTGGGGATCGAACCCAGGACCTTCTTGCTGTGAGGCAACTGTGCTACCCACTTAGCCACCGTGCAGCCAAGCACAGAAGAAGAACCACTGGAGTTTATTATGTGATTAATAATGTGATTATTAAACTTGTGTAGTGATGAAATGTTGGAAAATAATTTCTACCTAGGGCTGGGCGATATGGATCAAAATTAATATCTCGATATTTTTTCATCCCATAAGGTAATAACAAAAAGACACTTCTGAGACAAAGCTACATGTTCCAAATTTTTTACAGGCACTTTTATTAATATTCATGCTGGGGAAGCTTCACACAAGAACTATTTTTCCATAAAAACAAACAAAAAAAAAGAGCTATTCTAAGAAAAAGTTTGTTGTTTTCTAACGTCTCACCTGTCGTGTAATGTGAATTACAAATATATTGTCTGGCCCTTTAAGAATGTTAAGTGCACTATAGGGCATAGGGAGCGAGTGTGTAGGGAAGAGATCAGAATTTATCGTCTCCAGCTGTGTGACATTAAAAGTAGCGTTCTTGTTAAACCCCCACTCACATGTTTGGACTTTATACATTATTTTACATCACCGTCACCACAACATTAACATTAATATTTTATTTTACTGTATAGAACTCAGTTCTGTAATACAGGCAGAACTAATCACACATGTTACTGTGTAACTATTACAACATTTAATGCATTTTAATCAGCGTTCTGCTTCATGCACTTTATTATTATTTAACAGCTTTATTTGTTGTTTAATTGCTGTTGCTCCTTGTTTACTGCAGAGTAAGTTCATGCACTTTTGTTAATTTTTGGTTGTTTATTGGCCGACAACAAGAAATACTATAATAGAAGATAAATAAATAAATGACGTGTCGGACGTCGGACGATCATCCAGTATAAACTAACACGACCACGTACAACATCCAGTACAGAAATCACTCCCCATAATGTTTGTGTTCAGATGAGAAACGGTAAAACCTCGTCCCTGAGCCACAGAGTACAAAGTTCAGTCTAACAAAGCGCATCTTTGCATTTCTCTCCTGAACTTCATGATGACTGCATCATAATTCATTTCCTCGTAATTCATTTTCAGCATTTAGCAGACGCTTTTATCCAAAGCGACTTACACAATTAGCAATTGAGGATTAAGGGCCTTCCTTAGGGACCCAACAGTGGCAACTTGGTGGTGGCGGGGCTTGAACCGGGAACCTTCTGCTTACTAGTCCAGTACCTTAACCACCTTAAACACTGTCATGTGCAGTAGATCCTAAATAACCTGTTAAAACTGCAGTTTGTTGATATGGAATCTGTGGATGAATTATTTCTATTTTGATTCTAATCTGATTTTTAATACATGACATTTAAGCATGGATTAAAGCTTTTTAGATAGACGTGTATCACAGCAAATAATCAGGCACCAGTCTGAAGATTAGTGAATAGTTTAATGTTAATGTCGATTAAATGAATAAATTTAACCGTCTCTTTTTGTAAAACCTTTTTTTCACATTAAAGTTTTCAGTGACATTTGATATCGACTCGGTATACACTATCAGTTATTGAAAAATGACAAATCCTTATGACATGAGGTTGCTAACTAAACCCTAAAGGACTGGCAACATGAACAATCTAAACTTCTGACCCACTGAGATTTAAATATAGTGAATTATAAGTAAAATGATCCGTCATGTACAGTAGAACCTAAACAACTTGCTAAATCTGTAGTTTGCTGACATGGAACCTGTGGAGGAAATAAACAGACGTGTATGTAAACTTGTGACCCCCACTGTACATGTTCCAGATAAATCATTTTTATTTTGGTTAGAATCTGATTTTTCATACATGATGTTTGGATTAAAGCTTGTTGGATAGACGTGTACTGTAGTAAATGATTAGGATCCAGTCTGGAGGCTGGTGAATAGTTTAGTGTTAACATTTATTTATTTATTAATAATAATAATAATAGAATTTTATTTATAAGCGCCTTTCAGGTCACCCAAGGACACTGTACAATACAAATATGATAAAAAAACAAAAACAAATGACAGCCAATAAGGTACATTGTAACAGATTAATACAGGGAACACAGAACAGCACAACAGGCCAGAGAATCAAGTATAAAAGGAATAAAATAAAATAAAATAAGAACTTAAAATAAAATAAAAAAGATTAAGAGACCAGGAATAAAAAGAGTACCGGGGTTAAGATAAAAACTATAAACTATGGTAGCAGTCCTAAAAAGATGAGTTTTCAAGTGCTTCTTAAAAACAGATAGTGATGAGCTCATGCGCAGGGAAAGTGGCAAAGAGTTCCATAATTTAGGACCTGCCACACTAAAAGCTCTTTCACCAAATGAGCGAAGTCTGGTTAATGGAACAGACAGTAAATGGGCATCAGCAAACCGGAGTGATCGTGCAGGACAGTATGGAGTGAGCAAGGCAGAAAGATAACTGGGGGCCAGACCGTGCAGAGATTCATAAACCAAGAGTAGAATTTTGTATTGTACTTGGTAATGAACAGGGAGCCAGTGAAGGTTTTGCAGTATAGGGGTTATGTGTTATTATGATTGTAACATCATGTTTTACACTTTGGTTCCATTCATGACAGAACAGATAATTACTGCTTACACAAGATTCATCAGTTCAAGTTTTTAATATTAAACACAATCATGAACAATCTTGTATCTCTAGTTCACCTCACTTGCACATCTTTGGACTGTGGGAGGAAACCGGAGCACCCGGAGGAAACCCACAGGGAGAACATGCAAACTCCACACAGAAAGAACCTGGACCACCACACCTGGGGATCGAACCCAGGACCTTCTTGCTGTGAGGTGACAGTGCTACCCACTTACCCACCGTACCGCAGTTTAGTGTTAACAAATTGAAATAAATTGAATAAATTAGGTGGTTAAACACTGATTTAATGTTTATTAATTATAAATAGTTCTGAAGAGGGAGACGGATAATAATCAGTACAAAACAGTTTTATTTTAAACGTTGCATTAAAATATTTCTGCTTCTTTCTGATTTCTTTCATTTCTCTTGATTTTTGTGAACAACCAAAGAATCCAGTTTAATGTAAATAATAAAACATTTTCACATCTGCACAGCAAACAGCAATAAACATCCAGCAGCTGTTTAACATCATCATACTGCCGTCCAATCAGAAAGTCTCATCTTTCAGAAACTACAAACCGAGTTAATTAATTTAATCAAATGGGAGTGAAGAACCTAATAAAATATAAAATATAATACTGACCTCAGATCAGTAGAAGAATCGCCTCCTCTGAACTGTAAGGGAGGGTTCATCGACCGATCACTCTTCATGGACACACAGCTGGGTTCAGGTGAGTCTGATCTTTTACTCTTTAATGACCTGAAGCACAGAAGATTTTAGTTTGTTTATTAGGATTATAACGTCATGTTTTACACTTTGGTTACATTCATGACAGGAACGGTAGTTACTCATTACCCAAGATTCATCAGTTCACAAGATTGTATCAAACACAGTCATGGATGATTTAGTATCTCCAGTTCACCTCACTTGCATGTTTTTGGACAGTGGGAGGAAACTGGAGCACACGGAGGAAACCCACACGGACACGGGGAAAGGACCTGGACCGTCCCATCTGGGGTTCGAACCCAGGATCTTCTTGCTGTGAGGCGACCCACTACTGTGGGTACTGCTGTGAGTGCTACCCACTTAGCCACCGTGCCGCCCCCACTGGAGATTAAAATGTGATTATTAATCTTGTATAGTGATGAAGTGTTGAAAATAATTTCTACCTATTAATAAAATGATGATGAATAATGAATAAAGTAATAATGGCACACAATATATTTCGGGAATTAGCATTGCTAACATGCTACATTCGGAGTTAAAGAACACCTGATGTACCATTTTAGTGTAGGTATAACTATTTATATTTATATAAAGCCATATCTCATGAGGGTGAACACCATACAGCCAAAAGTATGTGGACAACCGGCCATTAATTAGTGATCACATTTCAAAACCAGGGACAGTTACTCTGTTTTCTGTACAGACTCCACAAGATTTTGTATGTGGGAACTGTTCCCATTTAGGGTGCGTTCAGATAGAAATGGTAAAACCTCGTCCCTGAGCAGTGCACCACACACATTTGCTACGATGGGATCATTATTTTAGCACCTACCACAGCGTACAAAGTTCAGTCTAACAAAGCACATCTTTACATCTCTTTCCTGAACTTCATGATGGCTGCATCATAAACATTTGTTTTAAAACACTGTGTCATGTGCAGTAGATCCTAAATAACCTGCAGTTTGTTGATATGATTCGATTCGATTCGATCTTCGATTCGATTTTCGATTCGATTTTCGATTCGATTTTCGATTCGATTTTCGATTCGATTTTCGATTCGATTTTCGATTCGATTTTCGATTCGATTTCGATTCAACACATTTAGGCATATTTGAGTTACATTAACAGGTTTTGTTTAAATATGTACAGATGTTCAGAGAACGAATGTGATAATTGTACAAAGAACATTTATTATTAAAAATATTTTGTATTTTGTTTACATAAATAATTAATCCAAAACAGAAAACAGTAACATTCATTTTTTATTATTATTTTATATGTCTGACACGCTACAACATTGTAAATGTAAACATACACCTGGCTGTTAAACAGCTTATGCCAAGTTTACACTACACGACACTCTGATTAACACCGGGTCGCTGTAATGTTCACACTACACGACTCACAGGCGATGTGGGGTTTTACACTACACCATCTATCACCAGGGGGAATCACAGGCGAGCTTCTCTGGTCTCCAAAACTACGTTCTGTCACGAAAACAAACGTGAGAAGTGATGAAAGGTTTAATGATACCACGTCCAAACATGCACATCAACAAGTAGCGCTGTTTGAAATAAATGAATCTGAGTGGATTTGGCAACACGAGCAGCATGGCTTGTTCTATAGTGAGTTGGAGGTTAATAAATATTTTGTTTTGTAGAGAATGATCAGGTCAGAAATACTGTAAAACTCGTGTGCTGATGTATTCTGATAGAAACTATATTACGCTCCTGAACCACCTGTTTACAACCTCTCCCTTGTGTTTCCCCTCACTGTTTCTCACATTGATTGAGAGCCGAGTTTTGATCGCAGAGCGAACACCGAGTTCCTCCCGAATCCAGCACACATCAATGCAAATGAAAATCAATGCAAAAAGTTGTGTAGTGGTCATAACTTGAGCTTCTGCCATGCTAAACTGATGTGCAGGTCAGATCTCGTTGCATGAAAAAACACTGGCTGGTCACGCGAAATTAAAGGGGATAACAGATTTCCGTGTGCACCGTAAAAAGGGGCGTGTTTAAAAGATCGATCTCGCGTTTATATGAATCGATATAGGACCGTTCAAATAAAGATCGATTCGCATCGAAAAATCAATTTTATAAACCCACCCTAATCAGGCACCAGTCAGGAGATTAGTGAAAAATTTAATGTTAATGTTGATTAAACGAATAAATTACACAGTTACAGATTGATTTAATGTAGTATATTCATTGTAAATAATACTGGTGAAAGATGATGCAGAAATGTATAAAGTATAAAATATTAGTACAGTTATTTTGTAAGGTAAAATATGAAATAATAGTTTTGTAATAATCGTCTATCAACACACATCTAATTTAACATCAAATGTACATTATGTGTGTGATCCATTAATAACATAAACACGACATATGAGATCATATACAGTAAATACACCTGACTCTTGTGATGATATCTGGCTAATACAGGTAAGATTCTCTCTGAGTAAAATACAGGTAAGATTCTCTCAGAGAGTAAAATACAGGTAAGATTCTCTCTGAGTAAAATACAGGTAAGATTCTCTCAGTGAGTAAAATACAGGTAAGATTCTCTCAGAGAGTAAAATACAGGTAAGATTCTCTCAGAGAGTAAAATACATGTAAGATTCTCGCTGAGTAAAATACAGGTAAGATTCTCTCTGAGTAAAATACAGGTAAGATTCTCTCTCTGAGTAAAATACAGGTAAGATTCTCTCAGTGAGTAAAATACAGGTAAGATTCTCGCTGAGTAAAATACAGGTAAGATTCTCTCAGTGAGTAAATTACAGGTAAGATTCTCTCAGTGAGTAAATTACAGGTAAGATTCTCTCAGTGAGTAAAATACAGGTAAGATTCTCTCTGAGTAAAATACAGGTAAGATTCTCTCTGAGTAAAATACAGGTAAGATTCTCTCGGTGAGTAAAATACAGGTAAGATTCTCTCAGTGAGTAAAACACAGGTAAGATTCTCTCAGTGAGTAAAATACAGGTAAGATTCTCTCAGTGAGTAAAATACAGGTAAGATTCTCTCAGTGAGTAAAAAACAGGTGAGATTCTCTCAGTGAGTAAAATACAGGTGAGATTCTCTCAGTGAGTAAAATACAGGTGAGATTCTCTCAGTGAGTAAAACACAGGTAAGATTCTCTCAGTGAGTAAAATACAGGTGAGATTCTCTCAGTGAGTAAAACACAGGTAAGATTCTCTCAGTGAGTAAAATACAGGTAAGATTCTCTCAGTGAGTAAAATACAGGTGAGATTCTCTCAGTGAGTAAAACACAGGTAAGATTCTCTCAGTGAGTAAAATACAGGTGAGATTCTCTCAGTGAGTAAGATACAGGTAAGATTCTCTCAGTGAGTAAAATACAGGTAAGATTCTCTCAGTGAGTAAAACACAGGTGAGATTCTCTCAGTGAGTAAAATACAGGTGAGATTCTCTCAGTGAGTAAAATACAGGTGAGATTCTCTCAGTGAGTAAAACACAGGTAAGATTCTCTCAGTGAGTAAAATACAGGTAAGATTCTCTCAGTGAGTAAAACACAGGTAAGATTCTCTCAGTGAGTAAAATACAGGTAAGATTCTCTCAGTGAGTAAAATACAGGTGAGATTCTCTCAGTGAGTAAAACACAGGTGAGATTCTCTCAGTGAGTAAAATACAGGTGAGATTCTCTCAGTAAGTAAAATACAGGTAAGATTCTCACAGTGAGTAAAATACAGGTAAAATTCTCTCTGAGTAAAATACAGGTGAGATTCTCTCAGTGAGTAAAATACAGGTAAGATTCTCTCAGTGAGTAAAACACAGGTAAAATTCTCTCAGTGGGTAAAATACAGGTAAGATTCTCTCAGTGAGTAAAATACAGGTGAGATTCTCTCAGAGAGTAAAATACAGGTGAGATTCTCTCAGAGAGTAAAATACAGGTGAGATTCTCTCAGTGAGTAAATTACAGGTAAGATTCTCTCAGTGAGTAAAACACAGGTAAAATTCTCTCAGTGGGTAAAATACAGGTAAGATTCTCTCAGTGAGTAAAATACAGGTGAGATTCTCTCAGAGAGTAAAATACAGGTGAGATTCTCTCAGTGAGTAAAATACAGGTGAGATTCTCTCAGTGATTAAAATACAGGTAAGATTCTCTCAGAGAGTAAAATACAGGTAAGATTCTCTCAGAGAGTAAAATACAGGTAAGATTCTCTCAGAGAGTAAAATACAGGTAAGATTCTCTCAGTGAGTAAAATACAGGTGAGATTCTCTCAGTGAGTAAAATACAGGTAAGATTCTCTCAGTGAGTAAAATACAGGTGAAATTCTCTCAGTGAGTAAAATACAGGTGAGATTCTCTCAGTGAGTAAAATACAGGTAAGATTCTCTCAGTGAGTAAAATACAGGTAAGATTCTCTCAGTGAGTAAAATACAGGTAAGATTCTCACAGAGAGTAAAATACAGGTAAGATTCTCTCTGAGTAAAATACAGGTAAGATTCTCTCAGTGAGTAAAATACAGGTAAGATTCTCTCAGTGAGTAAAATACAGGTAAGATTCACTCAGTGAGTAAAATACAGGTGAGATTCTCTCAGTGAGTAAAATACAGGTGAGATTCTCTCAGTGAGTAAAATACAGGTGAGATTCTCTCAGTGGGTAAAATACAGGTAAGATTTTCTCAGTGAGTAAAATACAGGTAAGATTCTCTCAGTGAGTAAAATACAGGTAAGATTCTCTCAGTGAGTAAAATACAGGTAAGATTCTCTCAGTGAGAAAAATACAGGTAAGATTTTCTCAGTGAGTAAAATACAGGTAAGATTCTCACAGAGAGTAAAATACAGGTAAGATTCTCTCTGAGTAAAATACAGGTAAGATTCTCTCTGAGTAAAATACAGGTAAGATTCTCTCTGAGTAAAATACAGGTAAGATTCTCTCTGAGTAAAATACAGGTAAGATTCTCTCTGAATAAAATACAGGTAAGATTCTCTCAGTGAGTAAATTACAGGTAAGATTCTCTCAGTGAGTAAAATACAGGTAAGATTCTCTCTGAGTAAAATACAGGTAAGATTCTCTCAGTGAGTAAATTACAGGTAAGATTCTCTCTGAGTAAAATACAGGTAAGATTCTCTCTGAGTAAAATACAGGTAAGATTCTCTCTGAGTAAAATACAGGTAAGATTCTCTCTGAGTAAAATACAGGTAAGATTCTCTCAGAGAGTAAAATACAGGTAAGATTCTCTCAGAGAGTAAAATACAGGTAAGATTCTCTCTGAGTAAAATACAGGTAAGATTCTCTCAGTGAGTAAATTACAGGTAAGATTCTCTCAGTGAGTAAAATACAGGTAAGATTCTCTCTGAGTAAAATACAGGTAAGATTCTTTCTGAGTAAAATACAGGTAAGATTCTCTCAGTGAGTAAATTACAGGTAAGATTCTCTCTGAGTAAAATACAGGTAAGATTCTCACTGAGTAAAATACAGGTAAGATTCTCTCTGAGTAAACTACAGGTAAGATTCTCTCTGAGTAAAATACAGGTAAGATTCTCTCTGAGTAAAATACAGGTAAGATTCTCTCTGAGTAAAATACAGGTAAGATTCTCTCAGAGAGTAAAATACAGGTAAGATTCTCTCAGAGAGTAAAATACAGGTAAGATTCTCTCTGAGTAAAATACAGGTAAGATTCTCTCAGTGAGTAAATTACAGGTAAGATTCTCTCTGAGTAAAATACAGGTAAGATTCTCTCAGTGAGTAACATACAGGTAAGATTCTCTCAGTGAGTAAAATACAGGTAAGATTCTCTCAGAGAGTAAAATACAGGTAAGATTCTCTCAGAGAGTAAAATACAGGTAAGATTCTGTCAGAGAGCAAAGTACAGGTAAGATTCTCTCAGTGAGTAAAATACAGGTAAGATTCTCTCAGTGAGTAAAATACAGGTAAGATTATCTCAGTGAGTAAAATACAGGTAAGATTCTGTCAGAGAGTAAAATACAGGTAAGATTCTCTCAGTGAGTAAATTACAGGTAAGATTCTCTCAGTGAGTAAATTACAGGTAAGATTCTCTCAGTGAGTAAAATACAGGTAAGATTCTCTCAGTGAGTAAAATACAGGTAAGATTCTCTCGGTGAGTAAAATACAGGTAAGATTCTCTCAGTGAGTAAAATACAGGTAAGATTCTCTCAGAGAGTAAAATACAGGTAAGATTCTCTCTGAGTAAAATACATGTAAGATTCTCGCTGAGTAAAATACAGGTAAGATTCTCTCTGAGTAAAATACAGGTAAGATTCTCTCAGTGAGTAAAATACAGGTAAGATTCTCTCAGTGAGTAAAATACAGGTAAGATTCTCTCAGTGAGTAAAATACAGGTAAGATTCTCTTAGAGAGTAAAATACAGGTAAGATTCTCTCAGTGAGTAAAATACAGGTAAGATTCTTTCAGAGAGTAAAATACAGGTGAGATTCTCTCAGAGAGTAAAATACAGGTGAGATTCTCTCAGAGAGTAAAACACAGGTAAGATTCTCTCAGAGAGTAAAATACAGGTGAGATTCTCTGAGAGAGTAAAACACACGTAAGATTCTCTCAGAGAGTAAAATACAGGTAAGATTCTCTCCGAGAGTAAAATACAGGTGAGATTCTCTCAGAGAGTAAAATACAGGTGAGATTCTCTAAGAGAGTAAAATACAGGTGAGATTCTCTCAGAGAGTAAAACACAGGTAAGATTCTCTCAGTGAGTAAAATACAGGTAAGATTCTCTCAGTGAGTAAAATACAGGTGAGATTCTCTCCGAGAGTAAAATACAGGTGAGATTCTCTCAGAGAGTAAAATACAGGTGAGATTCTCTAAGAGAGTAAAATACAGGTAAGATTCTCTCCGAGAGTAAAATACAGGTAAGATTCTCTCAGTGAGTAAAATACAGGTAAGATTCTCTCAGTGAGTAAAATAAAGGTGATATTCTCTCAGAGAGTAAAATACAGGTGATATTCTCTCAGAGAGTAAAATACAGGTAAGATTCTCTCCGAGAGTAAAATACAGGTAAGATTCTCTCAGAGAGTAAAATACAGGTAATATTCTCTCAGTGAGTAAAATACAAGTAAGATTCTCTCAGAGAGTAAAATACAGGTAAGATTCTCTCAGAGAGTAAAATACAGGTAAGATTCTCTCAGTGAGTAAAATACAGGTAAGATTCTCTTAGAGAGTAAAATACAGGTAAGATTCTCTCAGTGAGTAAAATACAGGTAAGATTCTTTCAGAGAGTAAAATACAGGTGAGATTCTCTCAGAGAGTAAAATACAGGTGAGATTCTCTCAGAGAGTAAAACACAGGTAAGATTCTCTCAGAGAGTAAAATACAGGTGAGATTCTCTGAGAGAGTAAAACACACGTAAGATTCTCTCAGAGAGTAAAATACAGGTAAGATTCTCTCCGAGAGTAAAATACAGGTGAGATTCTCTCAGAGAGTAAAATACAGGTGAGATTCTCTAAGAGAGTAAAATACAGGTGAGATTCTCTCAGAGAGTAAAACACAGGTAAGATTCTCTCAGTGAGTAAAATACAGGTAAGATTCTCTCAGTGAGTAAAATACAGGTGAGATTCTCTCCGAGAGTAAAATACAGGTGAGATTCTCTCAGAGAGTAAAATACAGGTGAGATTCTCTAAGAGAGTAAAATACAGGTAAGATTCTCTCCGAGAGTAAAATACAGGTAAGATTCTCTCAGTGAGTAAAATACAGGTAAGATTCTCTCAGTGAGTAAAATAAAGGTGATATTCTCTCAGAGAGTAAAATACAGGTGATATTCTCTCAGAGAGTAAAATACAGGTAAGATTCTCTCCGAGAGTAAAATACAGGTAAGATTCTCTCAGAGAGTAAAATACAGGTAATATTCTCTCAGTGAGTAAAATACAAGTAAGATTCTCTCAGAGAGTAAAATACAGGTAAGATTCTCTCAGAGAGTAAAACACAGGTAAGATTCTCTCAGTGAGTAAAATACAGGTAAGATTCTCTCAGTGAGTAAAATACAGGTAAGATTCTCTCAGTGAGTAAAATACAGGTAAGATTCTCTCAGAGAGTAAAATGAGATTCTCTCAGAGAGTAAAACACAGGTGAGATTCTCTCAGAGAGTAAAATACAGGTGAGATTCTCTCAGAGAGTAAAATACAGGTGAGATTCTCTCAGTGAGTAAAATACAAGTAAGATTCTCTCAGAGAGTAAAATACAGGTAAGATTCTCTCAGAGAGTAAAACACAGGTAAGATTCTCTCAGTGAGTAAAATACAGGTAAGATTCTCTCAGTGAGTAAAATACAGGTAAGATTCTCTCAGAGAGTAAAATGAGATTCTCTCAGAGAGTAAAATGAGATTCTCTCAGAGAGTAAAACACAGGTGAGATTCTCATAGAGAGTAAAATACAGGTGAGATTCTCTCAGAGAGTAAAATACAGGTAAGATTCTCTCAGTGAGTAAAATACAGGTAAGATTCTCTCAGTGAGTAAAATACAGGTAAGATTCTCTCAGAGAGTAAAATGAGATTCTCTCAGAGAGTAAAATACAGGTGAGATTCTCTCAGAGAGTAAAATACAGGTGAGATTCTCTCAGAGAGTAAAACACAGGTGAGATTCTCTCAGAGAGTAAAACACAGGTGAGATTCTTCCAGTGAGTAAAACACAGGTGAGATTCTCTCAGAGATTAAAACACAGGTGAGATTCTCTCAGAGAGTAAAACACAGGTGAGATTCTCTCAGAGAGTAAAACACAGGTGAGATTCTCTCAGAGAGTAAAACACAGGTGAGATTCTCTCAGAGAGTAAAACACAGGTGAGATTCTCTCAGAGAGTAAAACACAGGTGAGATTCTCTCAGAGAGTAAAACACAGGTGAGATTCTCTCAGAGAGTAAAACACAGGTGAGATTCTCTCAGAGAGTAAAACACAGGTGAGATTCTCTCAGAGAATAAAATACAGGTGAGATTCTCTCAGAGAGTAAAATACAGGTGAGATTCTCTCAGCGAGTAAAATACAGGTGAGATTCTCTCAGAGAGTAAAATACAGGTGAGATTCTCTCAGAGAGTAAAATACAGGTGAGATTCTCTGAGAGAGTAAAACACACGTAAGATTCTCTCAGAGAGTAAAATACAGGTGAGATTCTCTCAGAGAGTAAAACACAGGTGAGATTCTCTCAGAGAGTAAAACACAGGTGAGATTCTCTCAGAGAGTAAAACACAGGTGAGATTCTCTGAGAGAGTAAAACACAGGTGAGATTCTCTCAGAGAGTAAAACACAGGTGAGATTCTCTCAGAGAATAAAATACAGGTGAGATTCTCTCAGAGAGTAAAATACAGGTGAGATTCTCTCAGAGAGTAAAATACAGGTGAGATTCTCTCAGAGAGTAAAACACAGGTAAGATTCTCTCAGAGAGTAAAATACAGGTGAGATTCTCTGAGAGAGTAAAACACACGTAAGATTCTCTCAGAGAGTAAAATACAGGTGAGATTCTCTCAGAGAGTAAAATACAGGTGAGATTCTCTAAGAGAGTAAAATACAGGTGAGATTCTCTCAGAGAGTAAAACACAGGTAAGATTCTCTCAGTGAGTAAAATACAGGTAAGATTCTCTCAGTGAGTAAAATACAGGTGAGATTCTCTCCGAGAGTAAAATACAGGTGAGATTCTCTCAGAGAGTAAAATACAGGTGAGATTCTCTAAGAGAGTAAAATACAGGTAAGATTCTCTCCGAGAGTAAAATACAGGTAAGATTCTCTCAGTGAGTAAAATACAGGTAAGATTCTCTCAGTGAGTAAAATACAGGTGATATTCTCTCAGAGAGTAAAATACAGGTAAGATTCTCTCCGAGAGTAAAATACAGGTAAGATTCTCTCAGAGAGTAAAATACAGGTAAGATTCTCTCAGTGAGTAAAATACAGGTAAGATTCTCTCAGAGAGTAAAATGAGATTCTCTCAGAGAGTAAAATGAGATTCTCTGAGAGAGTAAAACACAGGTGAGATTCTCTCAGAGAGTAAAATACAGGTGAGATTCTCTCAGAGAGTAAAATACAGGTAAGATTCTCTCCGAGAGTAAAATACAGGTAAGATTCTCTCAGTGAGTAAAATACAGGTAAGATTCTCTCAGTGAGTAAAATACAGGTGATATTCTCTCAGAGAGTAAAATACAGGTAAGATTCTCTCCGAGAGTAAAATACAGGTAAGATTCTCTCAGAGAGTAAAATACAGGTAAGATTCTCTCAGTGAGTAAAATACAGGTAAGATTCTCTCAGAGAGTAAAATGAGATTCTCTCAGAGAGTAAAATGAGATTCTCTCAGAGAGTAAAACACAGGTGAGATTCTCTCAGAGAGTAAAATACAGGTGAGATTCTCTCAGAGAGTAAAATACAGGTAAGATTCTCTCAGTGAGTAAAATACAGGTAAGATTCTCTCAGTGAGTAAAATACAGGTAAGATTCTCTCAGTGAGTAAAATACAGGTAAGATTCTCTCAGTGAGTAAAATACAGGTAAGATTCTCTCAGAGAGTAAAATGAGATTCTCTCAGAGAGTAAAATACAGGTGAGATTCTCTCAGAGAGTAAAATACAGGTGAGATTCTCTCAGAGAGTAAAACACAGGTGAGATTCTCTCAGAGAGTAAAACACAGGTGAGATTCTTCCAGTGAGTAAAACACAGGTGAGATTCTCTCAGAGATTAAAACACAGGTGAGATTCTCTCAGAGAGTAAAACACAGGTGAGATTCTCTCAGAGAGTAAAACACAGGTGAGATTCTCTCAGAGAGTAAAACACAGGTGAGATTCTCTCAGAGAGTAAAACACAGGTGAGATTCTCTCAGAGAGTAAAACACAGGTGAGATTCTCTCAGAGAGTAAAATACAGGTGAGATTCTCTCAGAGAGTAAAACACAGGTGAGATTCTCTCAGAGAGTAAAACACAGGTAAGATTCTCTCAGAATGAACAATTGTTTTACTACATAATGAATATTTTCTTACCATTTTTTTTCTATGTATATACTTGTTCTTTTTTCAAATATTTATATATACTAATGTAAGCTTTGACAATACAAATATGTAAATTTGTCATGTCAATAAAGCAAACTGAATTGAAAATTGAATTGTAAAACACAGGTGAGATTCTCTCAGAGAGTAAAATACAGGTGAGATTCTCTCAGAGAGTAAAATACAGGTGAGATTCTCTCAGAGAGTAAAATACAGGTAAGATTCTCTCAGAGAGTAAAACACAGGTAAGATTCTCTCAGAGAGTAAAATACAGGTAAGATTCTCTCAGAGAGTAAAATACAGGTAAGATTCTCTCAGAGAGTAAAATACAGGTGAGATTCTCTCAGAGAGTAAAATACAGCTAAGATTCTCTAAGTGAGTAAAATACAGGTAAGATTCTCTCAGAGAGTAAAACACAGGTAAGATTCTCTCAGAGAGTAAAATACAGGTAAGATTCTCTCAGAGAGTAAAATACAGGTAAGATTCTCTCAGAGAGTAAAATACAGGTGAGATTCTCTCAGAGAGTAAAATACAGGTAAGATTCTCTCAGAGAGTAAAACACAGGTAAGATTCTCTCAGAGAGTAAAATACAGGTAAGATTCTCTCAGAGAGTAAAACACAGGTAAGATTCTCTCAGAGAGTAAAATACAGGTAAGATTCTCTCAGAGAGTAAAATACAGGTAAGATTCTCTCAGAGAGTAAAATACAGGTAAGATTCTCTCAGAGAGTAAAATACAGGTGAGATTCTCTCAGAGAGTAAAATACAGCTAAGATTCTCTAAGTGAGTAAAATACAGGTAAGATTCTCTCAGTGAGTAAAATACAGGTGAGATTCTCTCAGAGAGTAAAATACAGGTAAGATTCTCTCAGAGAGTAAAATACAGGTAAGATTCTCTCAGAGAGTAAAATACAGGTGAGATTCTCTCAGAGAGTAAAATACAGCTAAGATTCTCTAAGTGAGTAAAATACAGGTAAGATTCTCTCAGAGAGTAAAATACAGGTAAGATTCTCTCAGAGAGTAAAATACAGGTAAGATTCTCTCAGTGAGTAAAATACAGGTAAGATTCTCTCAGTGATTAAAACCGATAAAATGTGCTGGAGATAAACAGTAAAAATCAGTCAGAACTTGTTAGTGTTACATACCAGTAGGATCCTAAATCACTTCATATACACTACATACTGACTACATAGTGAATAGAAGACATTATTATTGTACCCTACATAGTGTACAGGAGTAGGAGGTAAAAAACTATTTGAGATTCGGACTGACGGTTGAAATGTATTTACTGAGTTTAATGAAGCTTTTATTTACTTTTCTGGAGCTTTTATACCAAATTACTTTAATCAGTCAATAACAGAAACACTCAGAGTGAAGAGTTTTAATGAATCATCAACATTATTTATTATTTATTAGGGCTGTCAAACGATTAAAAATTTTTATCGCGATTAATCTCTGAATTTTATATAGTTAGTCACGATTAATCGCATTTAAAAAAATCTGTGTAAATGTTATAGAAAACAATGATTTTTAAGTGAAATGTTACAATTAAAATGGTGAACACATTTCATGCTAAATGTACTGATGTTAAAAACTGCTGGAACAAGAGAAAACTGTAAGGAAGATTTATATGGAGGTAAATATGTAGCAAAAGTTTTGCACCTGTAAAAAAAAATCTGTAACTGTGAAAAAGATTTGTACCTGTAAAAAATAAATGTGTAACAGTAAAAAAAATCTGTAAAATTTTTATCTGTAAAAATTAAATCTGTAACTGTAAAAAAGATTTGTACCTGTAAAAAATAAATCTGTAACTGTAAAAAAGATTTGTACCTGTAAAAAATAAATCTGTAACTGTAAAAAAGATTTGTACCTGTAAAAAATAAATCTGTAACTGTAAAAAAGATTTGTACCTGTAAAAAATAAATCTGTAACTGTAAAAAAGATTTGTACCTGTAAAAAAATAAATCTGTAACTGTAAAAAAGATTTGTACCTGTAAAAAATAAATCTGTAACTGTAAAAAAGATTTGTACCTGTAAAAAATAAATCTGTAACTGTAAAAAAGATTTGTACCTGTAAAAAATAAATCTGTAACTGTAAAAAAGATTTGTTCCTGTAAAAAATAAATCTGTAACTGTAAAAAAGATTTGTACCTGTAAAAAATAAATCTGTAACTGTAAAAAAGATTTGTACCTGTAAAAAATAAATCTGTAACTGTAAAAAAGATTTGTACCTGTAAAAAATAAATCTGTAACTGTAAAAAAGATTTGTACCTGTAAAAAATAAATCTGTACTTTTATTTTCGATGTGAGAATAAAAACATTGCAGCACAGTTTCAAATCTGGCCGCCACGAGTTTTGCAACAAATATCTCAGTTAGCGTGTTGCAAAACTGATTTGTACCTGTAGCTGCAGGGGCGGGGCTTAGAGGGGCAGGGGGCGGGACTACTGGGGAGATAGACGTAATTACCGACCAATTAAAAGAGCTTGTTTGTAGCGCAGCAAGAAGCCTGTCAATCACAAGTTTCATTGTAGTTGGATCAGAACATCATAACTCACGTTATAACTTCCTTATTAGTGTTGCTGTGGGTTTTATGTTGGATGTTGCCTGTGTGTTGTCTGCTAGTTAATGTGTTAATGCGTTTAACCCTGCTAGTTTTATACTGGACATATTGGACATTCGTCTGACATTCGAGTTTCTTTCATCTCGTTCTCGGCTAATAAACATTCAAAAGCGAATAAACCTGCACAAACTGACTCTGCAGTAAACAAAGCACAAACTACAATCTAATATGTTTTTAAAAGTCTTTCTGTTTATTTTTATTTAACGCTATTTCGTTATTGTGAGCTTCATCTGCCTTGAAAAGCCAAGGGAGCCTCTCAAAAGTGCATAAAGCCAGGTTATAGTTCTGTATTACCTAATGACATGTACCATTCACCACAACTGTATTAAGTCCTAAAGAAATCTAAACAAACATTTTAATGTAATAAGCAATGTAGTGACATGCACCACCTACTACCCCTAAATTACAGAAAAAAGCTCTACAGTGTGGGTATAGTAATAAACAATAAAATTTAGCATAGAAACGTACATTTTTATACAAAAAAGGTTGTAGTAGTTACCATGTCACTTGCACTACTCACTATTTTACATAATAGTCTTACAGCAGCGATAAATCATACAAAGTCCTATAGTATAATAATAAAGAATGAAATATAGAAATTTTTCATTGCAATTTACATTGCTTATTACATTAAAATGTTTGTTTAGATTTCTTTAGGACTTAATACAGTTGTGGTGAATGGTACATGTCACTAGGTAATACAGAACTATAAACGGGCTTTATGCACTTTTGAGAGGCTCCCTTGGCTTTTCAAGGCAGATAAAGCTCACAATCACGAAATAGCGTTAAATAAAAATAAACAGAAAGACTTTTAAAAACATATTAGATTGTAGTTTGTGCTTTGTTTACTGCAGAGTCAGTTTGTGCAGGTTTATTCGCTTTTGAATGTTTATTAGCCGAGAACGAGATGAAAGAAACTCGAATGTCAGACGAATGTCCAATATGTCCAGTATAAAACTAGCAGGGTTAAACGCATTAACACATTAACTAGCAGACAACACACAGGCAACATCCAACATAAAACCCACAGCAACACTAATAAGGAAGTTATAACGTGAGTTATGATGTTCTGATCCAACTACAATGAAACTTGTGATTGACAGGCTTCTTGCTGCGCTACAAACAAGCTCTTTTAATTGGTCGGTAATTACGTCTATCTCCCCAGTAGTCCCGCCCCCTGCCCCTCTAAGCCCCGCCCCTGCAGCTACAGGTACAGATCAGTTTTGCAACACGCTAACTGAGATATTTGTTGCAAAACTCGTGGCGGGCAGATTTGAAACTGTGCTGCAATGTTTTTATTCTCACATCGAAAATAAAAGTACACATTTATTATTTACAGGTACAAATCTTTTTTACAGTTACAGATTTATTTTTTACAGGTACAAATCTTTTTTACAGTTACAGATTTATTTTTTACAGGTACAAATCTTTTTTACAGTTACAGATTTAATTTTTACAGATAAAAATTTTACAGATTTTTTTTTACAGTTACACATTTATTTTTTACAGGTACAAATCTTTTTCACAGTTACAGATTTTTTTTTTACAGGTGCAAAACTTTTGCTACATATTTACCTCCATAGATTTATTCACTCACATACTAGGCAGTAATACTATCCAGCAGAGACCCTTGATTTCGTATATATGTCAGATTGTAGGTAAAAATGTCTCTATCAGCAAACATTGTAGATCAGCGGTGCTTTAGGTGGGATAAGGCGTAGTTATTGTAACAGACTTTTCGGTGCTTGTATCGTGACAATGGTTTGATGGACGTTTCTATACGAAGTGAGTGTGTTTTGACCCTTTGGGGCTTCCATAGCGCATGTAGCATGCTCGGCTAACGCGAGGGCTCTGGCTGTCCGCTATTCGGTTCGGTAACAGAAGTTGTTAATAAAATGTTAAATGCTTCCGAAACTTGTGAATATACTGTGTATTTATTTCTTTGAGTTATTCGTGGTAGTCAGAGAGCGCCGTGTTTCCCAGGATGCATCACACCACTGGCTAAAATGGTGTCAATCAAATGTAAAAAATTTAGTGAATATTTAACTTACGTTAGATAAAAATGTCACCAGTTTAAATCAGTTCTTAAAACATCCTAAATTTATCTAGTTGAGGAAAGATTTAAGCCGATGGTCCATAATAAATTTATCCTTAGCTGCACAAATTAACACTATTAAAATGAATGTTCTTCCTAAATTCCTTTACTTATTCCAGAGTATACCACTTTTTTACCCCAGAGTTTTTTTCACAAATTGGATTCTCTTATTTTGGAGTTTATATGAAATGAACAAAACAAAATTGAGAGACCCAGGGAGCTAGGTGGTATGGCTTTACCAAATTTTAGGTTTTATTTCTGGTCAACCATAGTTATACAGTACTGGTTGCAATATAGTCCCTATTCAGCGTCACTGGCCTGGCTTCATATGGAAGCTAACTCAGTCAAACCGGCCTCCCTTGGCGCCTTGGTCTGTTCACTGACTAAAATATCCTATTCATCTTACACCATGAATGTGATGGTTAGGAATTTCGTGAGAATATGGAACCAATTTAAACGTTATTTCCGGTTTCAATCAGCCTCTTTCCTCCATCACTTGTGGATGGTGCATTTAATATTTGGTGCAGTTTGGGTATCAGAACATTGAAGGACCTATATATTGATGGCTCAGTTGCAACATTCCAACAACCAGCTGAATGGTTTGTATTGCCTCAGCAACATTTCTTATTAAACCCTTACTCTCAATGAGGGGTCAGATCTCACATATTTATGAAGAGATTAATTATCTGCGTTAAGCCTCCCTTATGAGTGTTAGGACCAGTGGTAGCTCAGTGGTTAAGGTACTGGACTAGTAAACAGAAGGTTCCCGGTTCAAGCCCCGCTACCACCAAGTTGCCACTGTTGGGTCCCTGAGCAAGACCCTTAACCCTAAATTGCTCATTGTGTAAGTCGCTTTGGATAAAAGCGTCTGCTAAATGCTGAAAATGTAAATGTAAATGTAAGTCATGCTGGGTGTCTGAGTTGGGAGAGGAAATCTGTGGAGTATAGCATTGAAAAAGTTTTATAAATTGTCCATCTGTGCTAAACATGGCCTTATTCAATGTAAAATAATTCACAGATTTCACATGACATGAGTTAAACTCTCTCATATACATAAGAATATAGACCCCATATGTGACAGATGCCGTCAAGCCCCAGCTGACCACGTTCACACATTCTGGTCCTGCCTGTCTCTATTCCCGTTCTGGTCAGAGATTTGTGATTTTCCTCTTAATGTTTTTAATGTATATTCAGTCATTTTCACCCACCATTCTGTCCTAGTCAGGGCCACAGGGCATGTAGTGCATCACACACACACACATTCAATTTACAGCAGCCAATCCACATTCCGCATGTTTGTGATGTCATATGAAATTAACTTTCATAATAATCTGATGTTTCATCTTTTCTTTCACAGGTTGTTTTATTGTAATCTATCAGATGAAAGTTGTGCAGCTCTGTCCTCAGTTCTCAGTTCAAACTCCAACAATCTGAGAGATCTGAACCTGAGTTACAATAAGCTGCAGGATTCAGGAGTGAAGCTGCTCTCTGCTGCACTGAAGAATCCACACTGTACACTGGAGATACTGAGGTGAGATTATAACACACACACACACACACACACACACACACACACACTGTACACTGGAGATACTGAGGTGAGATTATAACACACACACACACACTGTACACTGGAGATACTGAGGTGAGATTATAATACACACACACACACACACACACACACTGTACACTGGAGATACTGAGGTGAGATTCTAACACACACACACACACACACACACATACACACACACACACACACACACACTGTAAAACTGGATATCCTTTGGTGAGATTATAACACACACACAGACACACACACTGTAAACTGGAGATACTTTGGTGAGATTATAACACACACACAGACACACACACTGTAAACTGGAGATACTTTGGTGAGATTATAACACACACACACACTGTAAACTGGAGATACTAGTTTACATATATATTATGATACATATTATAGTATGATACGGTTGATCATACTATTTTGATGAAGAGGCTGCATCAGTGGGTGGGAATATCAGGATCTGCATTAGATTGGTTTGTCTCATACTTATCCAATAGCACATTTAGGGTATCTAGTGGAGATAGGTTGTCTTCATGCGCCGATCTTTTGTGTGGTGTTCCACAGGGATCAATCCTTGGTCCCATTTTATTTTCTTTATATATGCTCCCTTTGGGAAACTTGATACATCGTTTTAATATTTCATACCACTTTTATGCTGATGATACACAACTTTATCTCTCTGTAAAGAGAAATGACTTCAGTAGATTAGAGAGTCTAAGTGAAAGTATTCATGCAATAAAGGATTGGATGAACCTGAGTAACAATAAGCTGCAGGATTCAGGAGTGAAGCTGCTCTCTGCTGCACTGAAGAATCCACACTGTACACTGGAGATACTGGGGTGAGATTATAACACACACACACACACACACACACACACACACACTGTACACTGGAGATACTGAGGTGAGATTATAACACACACACACACACACACACACACACTGTAGACTGGAGATACTGAGGTGAGATTATAACACACACACACACACACACACACTGTAAAACTGGAGATACTGAGGTGAGATTATAACACACACACACACACACACACACACACTGTAAAACTGGAGATACTGAGGTGAGATTATAACACACACACACACACACACACACACACTGTAAAACTGGAGATACTGAGGTGAGATTATAACACACACACACACACACACACACACACACACACTGTAAAACTGGAGATACTGAGGTGAGATTATAACACACACACACACACACACACACACACACACACACACACACACACTGTAAAACTGAAGATACTGAGGTGAGATTATAACACACACACTCACACACACTGTAAAACTGAAGATACTGAGGTGAGATTATAACACACACACTCACACACACTGTAAAACTGAAGATACTGAGGTGAGATTATAACACACACACTCACACACACTGTAAAACTGAAGATACTGAGGTGAGATTATAACACACACACACACACACACTGTAGACTGGAGATACTGAGGTGAGATTATAACACACACACACACACACACTGTAGACTGGAGATACTGAGGTGAGATTATAACACACACACTCACACACACTGTAAAACTGGAGATACTGAGGTGAGATTATAACACACACACACACACACACACTGTAGACTGGAGATACTGAGGTGAGATTATAACACACACACACACACACACACACTGTAGACTGGAGATACTGAGGTGAGATTATAACACACACACACACACACACACACACTGTAGACTGGAGATACTGAGGTGAGATTATAACACACACACACACACACTGTAAAACTGGAGATACTGAGGTGAGATTATAACACACACACACACACACACACACACACACTGTAAAACTGGAGATACTGAGGTGAGATTATAACACACACACACACACTCACACACACTGTAAAACTGGAGATACTGAGGTGAGATTATAACACACACACACACACACACACACACTGTAGACTGGAGATACTGAGGTGAGATTATAACACACACACACACACACACACACACACTGTAAACTGGAGATACTGAGGTGAGATTATAACACACACACACACATACACACACTGTACACTGGAGATACTGAGGTGAGATTAGAGTCAGAAACTCAGCTCAGGCTGAGTTTCTGACTCTTGATGAAAGCTATTATGACCTTCATCATCAGGCAGTGACACAGCAGTCAACAGCAGAGACATCACAGTCATCCTCCAACTTCTCTCTCTCAACAACATCACCTCCACATATGGATTTCACAGAGAAAATGGAGAAACTGGTGTGTGTTGGGACTAAATTCTCACACTCCATCTCAGCCAGTCCACAGGTTTCACCCAAAAAGCCCAGGGCACCCCTTCCCCCCTGTCCACAGCCCCCTCCCCGTTCTCTGAGGCCACTTCAGCACCGTCAGCAGCAGCCTTGTACTTCATCTACTCTGGCTGTACAGAGTTCAGAATGTTTAGCGAGTGCTACTGATAGCGGTTTCAGAATACAAAATAATGATAACGCATTGTGATGTGTTCAGGGTCCTTGCTATAGCAGATATGATACTGACAACAGTTTGGAGAGTAAGCTTGGACCCAGTATGTCTGAAATGTTTTCTATTCCTGTGTTGATTAGAAATAGAAAGAATAGAACGCGTTCAGCATATCAAGTCAACCAGTCTAACCTCTTACCTGTACCACCACAACCTCGGGCTGCCCCAGGGGCTCCTGTGGTTCCTTTAAAGCTAGCTCTGCTTTATATTAGATCTCTAGCCAACAAATCATTTTTAGTGAATGACATAATTCTATCCTACAGTTTAGATTTTCTGTTTCTAACTGAAACATGGTTAGCAGAAGGCAGCAGTGCCACTGTTCTTAATGAAACAGCACCAGCAAACTTCAGTTCTATGAATGTATGTGGAAGTGGTAGGAAAGGTGGAGGAGTAGCTGCCTTATTTAAAGATGTATTCCAGTGCAAAGAGACAGTACTTGGCAATTTTATGTCTTTTGAATACCTCTGTTTTATTTTGCAGGGTTCTCCCAAAATTTTATTTTTAACCATTTATAAACCTCCAAGATACTCTGCACATTTTATAGATGAATTTGCTGAACTACTGTCAGTTATCTCCACTGAGTACAGCTTCTTCATCATAACTGGGGATTTTAACATCCACTTAGATAATAACAAGGATAATAACACCAAAGAACTTTTTGGACTTTTTGACAAGTTTGGTCTATTGCAACATGTGAAAGGG
Organism: Trichomycterus rosablanca; assembly: GCF_030014385.1. Classification (NCBI taxonomy): domain Eukaryota; kingdom Metazoa; phylum Chordata; class Actinopteri; order Siluriformes; family Trichomycteridae; genus Trichomycterus; species Trichomycterus rosablanca. Next base: position 54,626,315 of record NC_085990.1, on the reverse strand, counting down.
CCTACACATACTCGAGGGCACACTCGAGGGATCTAGTTATTTCTAAAGGTCTTAACATTTCTTCTGTTATGGTCAAGGACTTGGCCCTCTCTGATCATTTCTGTCTTCTTTGAAATGCTGATCACTCCAGATGCTCAAACTAGCTCAGTTTCAGTTAAGAAAAGGTGCATAAATGAAAGTACTAGTTCTCAGTTTATGGAGACCATAGCTATATCACCAACTTTAATTGCAGAGTCAGTTGATGAACTCCTGGATAACTTTAACGTGAAAATATTGACTGTCATGGATGTGGTTGCCCTGGTAAAAGTCATGAAAACATTGAGCAAACAGAAAGCACCATGGCGTAACACAATGATGGTAATAGCTCTGAAAAGAGAATGCAGGAGAGCTGAACGTAAGTGGAGGAAAACTAAACTTCAAATCCACTATGATCTCTATAAGCAAAGCCTTTGTAGTTTTAACTCAGAGTTTTGGAGGATTTGTAAGCTTGTCGACCACGTTGAATAGAGTTCGGGTGTTGTTGATGTTCCTGTTAATGATCTTAGAGAAGTGCAGCTGTCTAAGCTGCACTTCTCTAAGATCATTAACAGGAACATCAACAACACCCGAACTCTATTCAACGTGGTCGACAAGCTTACAAATCCTCCAAAACAGATCACGCCAGAACTTCTGTCCACAGAGAAATGTAATGAGTTTGCTCATTTCTTCTGTGAAAAAATCAAAACTATTAGACTGACCATCAACGCCACTCAGTCAAACGATGAAACCATGCTGCCCCTACAGACACCTAGAAATAACATGACTATTATGTCACAATTTAATACAATAGACCAAAGCACTCTGGAGAAAACAGTTCAGCATCTTAAATCATCAACATGTTGTCTCGACATGCTGCAATCTGAATTTTTTAAAACTATTTTTAACTCTGTAAAAACTGATTTGCAACAAATAGTTAATGGCTCACTAGCATTAGGCGTTTTCCCAAAATCACTGAAAACAGCTGCCATTAAGCCACTCCTAAAAAAGAGAACTCTGGATGCGTCTGTGTTAAACAACTACAGGCCGGTCTCAAATCTTCCTTTCATAGCCAAGATCATTGAGAAAGTTGTTTACAATCAAGTCAGCAGTTTTTTGAACTCCAGTGGTTATTTTGACAAATTTCAGTCAGGCTTTCGAGCTCACCACAGCACTGAAACGGCTCTCATAAAAGTGTTAAATGATCTACGGCTGAATACTGACTCGGGTAAAATATCAGTTCTGGTTTTACTGGATCTTAGTGCTGCCTTTGACACTGTAGATCATAGAATACTGCTGGACAGGTTGGGAAACTGGGTTGGACTTTCCGGAACAGTCCTTAATTGGTTCAGGTCCTATTTAGAAGACCGGAGTTACTTTGTCACTATTGGCAGCTATGAATCTGACAGGGTGGCTATGACGTGTGGAATCCCACAGGGATCAGTTCTCGGACCTCTTCTGTTCAATCTTTATATGCTGCCATTAGGCCAAATGCTACAGGCTAACAACATTGATTACCATAGTTATGCAGATGACACACAGATATATCTGGCTCTCTCACCAGATGATTACAGCCCAATAGATTCACTGTGTCAGTGTCTGGAGGACATCAATAACTGGATAAGCCAGAATTTCTTACAGTTAAATAAGGACAAAACAGAGATTGTTGTGTTTGGCAGCAAAGAAAAGAGGACCAGTGTCAGTGAGCACCTCAGTTCCCGGGCTCTAAAAACCAAAGACCAAGTGCGAAATCTTGGCGTTCTAATAGACTCAGATCTCACATTCACCAGCCATATTAAAACCATCACCAAAACAGCCTTCTACCACCTTAGAAATATTGCCAAAATCAAGGGACTAGTGTGCCAACAAGACCTAGAGAAGCTGATCCATGCTTTTATCTCCAGTAGGGTGGACTATTGTAATGGTCTCTTAACTGGACTTCCCAAAAAGAACATTAAACAGTTACAGCTCATTCAGAACGCTGCTGCTAGAGTTTTAACTAAGACGAAGAGAACTGAGCACATCACTCCAGTTCTAAAATCTCTACACTGGCATCCAGTTAGTTACAGAATAGAATTTAAAGTGCTGCTACTGGTCTATAAATCACTGAATGGGTTCGGCCCAGAATACATCCCAGAAATGTTTAGAGAATATAAACCCAGTAGATCTCTTAGATCCATGGACTCAGGTCAGCTAGTTGAGCCCAGAGTCCAAACTAAACATGGTGAAGCAGCATTTAGCTGTTGGGCTGCATATAACTGGAACAGACTGCCAGGAGATATTAGATGTTCCGCAAATGTAGAAATGTTTAAATCCAGGTTAAAAACTTTTCTTTTTTCTTGTGCCTATGATTGAGCTAAAAATTTTACCAAACACATTTTACCATATTTCTTTTAGTTTTTCAGGCTCTTAATAATTCTTTTTATAGAGTAGTGTACATTCTAAATTGTAGGGTATATTTTACTATATTTTCTTTTAGTTTTCATGTTTTAATTGCTTATCTCTCTTGTTTTAATTTCGTATTTCCCAAAGTATAGGGTATATTTTACAATATTTTCTTTTAATTTTTCATGTTCTTAATTTTTTATCTCTCTTGTTTGAATTTCATGTTCTCTTAATTGTAACTAAATGTTTGCAAGAAGTCTTTCTGAGTTTCTAGATCTCAGGAATGTTTTAATGCTTTTAATTATTTTTTTTCTTTATGTAAAGCACTTTGAATTGCCACTGTGTATGAAAGGTGCTACACAAATAAACTTGCCTTGCCTTTGTCATCACTTTAATGAGAACAGTGATCATGTACTGTTGTAATGTACATAAATACTGAAGAAGTGTCTATGAGCAGTAAAATACTAATGTACTAATGTTATGTTTCATGTAGTGGAAAAAAGAACCACTGCTGTATGTATTACTGTTAACACTGTGAGAGTTTCAGTCAGTGATGCAGATTTAATTTTAAATGTGATTAGTAAGAGATCAACAATTCAGAGCTTAAAATGAAATATTTTAGACCTAGTTCAGGTCAGAAAACTAAGTTTCATTACACAAAACACTTACATAATACTAAAATAAGCACATTGTTAATAAATAATTCATCTACATGTGTGGAGTAACTTCCACCCACATCAACATTAATACTGATTAAATGTATTAAACAGTATAATAAACCATCAGCTGCTCTGGAAATTTGGTTAGTGCTGCAGCCCGGCAGGAACAATCCTAAATCACTTCAGATAGGCTACATAGTGACTACATAGGAATAAGAAGCCATTATTATTGTACCCTACATAGTGCACAGGAGTAGGAGGTATGGAATCATTTGAGATTCGTCCTGACTGATTAAAAACGAAGCCACAGCTCATATGTTCAATATTCTGTTTTTTTTTTAATATATATTATTATTATTGACTGTTGTACATTCGCTACAGTCTGATGGAGTGATATTATTATTTTTAATAAATAAATTCACTCATTTTTTGTCTTTCTTCGCTTCTTCGGGGAGATTCATGTCTCTTCTTACAGACTGAAGCTTTAAAACTGCTCACAAAAACACTGCAGTACAACAAAACTCCCTTTTCATATAAAGTGTAGATTCATACAGTTCACATATTAAATATTTAAACTCCTTTAACAGCTTTGAACAACATTAAACTCTTTCTACTAAACGCCGCAGTTTACTTTCACTTTCACTCATAACGGACTGAACTTTATTCAGCAGAGGAGGAAAAGGAGGAGGAGCTACAGCGCATGCGCTCTCTTCTGACTGAGCAATTCTAAAATGTCTGCTCGGACTCTAAAAGTAACTAAACAAACTTAAGACTTTGAGGCTGAGTAGAAGATTAACAACTGAGTACTGAGGCAGATTACACAGTCTTAACTAGTGATGGCAAAACGAAGCGTTCTGAAGCAGTGAAGATTTCCTGCAAACTGGTTCGGAAAAGAGTTTATTACTGAAAGCTTTTCAAAATGATGCACTGTGGCGCCTCTTGTGGTCAAAGCAAGTAGTGCACTGTACCCTAGTTTGGAAGTTTTGCATTATCAAATTATTATGAAATAACTCAAATGATCTTACATGTAATTTGATCTTATATAATAATAATAATAACAATAATAATAATAATACATCACATTTAAATTTATATACATTTATATATATACGCTTTTCAGCATCCCAAAGACGCTTACAAAGAACAATTAGTAATACAAGGAACAGTAAACGACAAACAAACAGTAAAACAATTATACAAAAAGTCAAAAGTGACAACAGATGAAGAGACTTACAGAGTACAATTGGTAATACAGGGAACAAGTAAACAATGACAAACAGGAATACAGAATACACATAATCATCCAGATGGTTATAATGTTATTATGATAACCTTCTTTTCTCTCACTTAGTATTTAGGATCTTATAAACACCCTTGTCTATGTCTATGTGAATCCACAGCAGACAAAATTGCCACTGACAAAGAGTGTCCTAGCCTGTCTATGGACACTGTCGAACCAGGAGTCATATAGGGGTATTTCAGACCGATTCAATATCACAAAATCCACTCTTGCCAAACATCTCCATGACTTTTGTACTCTGGTAAATATGCCACATTTCCTGGCCTTTAGGACAAACCCTGCACAATTCTTTGTTAGGCTTTCAAGCAGCTGGATTTCCAAACACTATCTGTGCAGTAGCTGGATGCCACATTCATATTCAGGAGCCACACTGTGACAACCCCCTGGCACATTTTAACAGGAAACAGTTCTATTCTATCATTCTCACTGGATTTTGTGACAGTCGGCGGTGGTTCACCCACATCAGCGTGGGTCATCCTGGTAGCTGGCATGATGCCAGAGCCTTTCGTCTCGCAGAGGTTGCTTGTCTTTTGGAAGAAGATCCCCTGTCCCTGGTCCCACAAGTGATGTATATAATTGGGGATTCAGCCTACCCTCTATTGCCCCAACTGATGAGGCCTTACAGAGACAATGGGCACTTGAAGCGCTTTAATAGAAAACTAGGCTAGGCAGAAGCGCTTTAATAGAAAACTAAACACTGCCCGTGTGGTCATTGAGCATGCTTTTGGCATTCTGAAAGCAAAGGAGACTCCAATGCCTGCACATGAGGAATGTCCAATCCATCAGCTCAGCAGTGTCAGCTTGTTGCATTCTACACAATGTTTGCTTGGAGCCAGGAGACCAAGGTGATGATGTGCAGGATGAAGAGGATGATGAACAGCATCCACTACAACCTCACAACCTCACGATGCAGTTCGTTATAGAGACATGATTTGATCACACATTTAAATATTCATCACCATATTTTCTTTTTCATTTACCCCATTTTTCTATTTATTTTTGTGAGCTGGTGGGAATTATACCACAGGTTGATGTGAAGCACTTTTAAATTTTTAAGTGCCTCTCCATCATCAAGACTTCTGCTGTGCCTCCATGTGGCAGCTCATGGAAACTGGGTGACTAGCACCCAGGCTAATTCAGCAGGGGATCTCGGAGTACCAGTGGTCCCCAGAGGTGCAGTCACATTAATTTGGATTGTGACCAGCCAACCACTGCCCCATTGTGGGGACAAAGATTTGTGGTGAATCTTTAAATGCAATGCATTATTTAAAAGTGTTATGGCTGTGAGAAAAAGGATTTATTGTGTTGGCGAATTGTTTTCCAGTACCTTGACAACAGTTCCTTGTTGTCTTGAAATTCCTTTTAATTGTTCAACAATTTGTCCAAGGCACATTAACTTTTTTTTTCAAAGCCCCTTCTCCTCCTCTCTTTCAGCCTCCTCCACCTTTCCAGGTCTGACCGCACCAGGGACTCCAGTGCAACAGTTCTTCTTTCTGCATGGGCCTCATAGGTTTCATAAAAAGAAGGTTGGCTGGTTGACCTTCTCCTGCTTGTTGCATGGTTCTCTGTGCTAGCAGAAGGACCAGGCTGCTCCTCCCTGACAGGACTGTTAGGCTGTGCATGAGAGGGGCAAGGTTGCTCCCTTTCAGTGAATAAGGGCAGGTTGGACGAGGTCTTGTCTGGGAATAAACTTGTTGAGTAGAGAGTGCCTGGTGGTGCACTACCTACCCCTGATGTCCCAAACAGGTCTTCCTTTAGGTCTTTCCATAAAGAAAAAGAGTTTATTAGTTGGTAAAAGCTTTTGCTGTCACTTGCTTTGATTCATTTTTATCCACTAATATTATACGTTTAAATTAGGGCTGTTGATCGATTAAAAAAAATTAACTAATTAATCGCACAATTTGCTGTAATTAATCGCGATTAATCGCATTTTTCCCTTAATACTGGAGCTTTTAATAATGTACATGTAATTGTTAAATAAACTCAATGGAATAATATCTATATTCAGATATTTTTGTTTAATTGTATCTTTTTAATTTTAAACACAGATTCTCCTGTAGTTGGAGCGGTTGACAGGTATTTGTGTGGAATTGGGGCCAGCCTTGCTTTTGCTCTTTCTCTTGTTGACCACCACTGTAGTGGACACCCCTCCATTTCCATTTTGGGCTCTGCTTTATAGTGGTTCAGACAATGTTCTATAGACTCTTCCACTTTATCAGTATATCAAGAACCCAGCAAGAAGACAGACATCCTCTTTCATCCCTTTTCCCGTTATACAGGCTTGAACCTCACTAAATTTGTTATGGGTCGGTCGCGAACAATCCGGCTCTTTAAAGTAAAGGACGGGATCCGGCTCCTCGTTGGGAGCCGATTCGATATTTTTTCTGTTTTTTTTTTTTTTTTCTGTCAAAGCCGCATGTGATTCGTCAAGATGCGTGGTGGCGTTTGTGTGTTTACACTGAGCAGGAGGGGGAGGGGTTACACACACACACACACACACACACACACACACAGCGAGCACACAAACAGGAGAGAGAGAGAGAGAGAGAGAGAGAGAGGGAGAGAGAGAGAGACTCTTTTTTTTTTTTGACTTTTTACACTTCATTATTTAAAGTCTTTTCAGTACAAAAATTATCTGAACCACTATCATATTAAAACACTTCAAAATAATTCACTGTGTAAAAATAAAAAAAGTTTTGGCTTAACTGAAATCAAGTGTGAAGGAGAGCTCATCATCAGTAATTGAGCACACTGCTTCCTCACAGCACCACACTTCTTTAAAAGTCTCCAGGTTTTTCATACTTTTATAAAACTTAAAATCAATTAAAATCCTTGATCTAACAAGTCTTGATAAAATCCTCGTGGCTTCACAGTCATTACCAGTCTCCACCTTATTCTTACGACTGATATATATTGCCATTGTTGCCTGCCCAAGGATGAAATTGATCAACTGACATTCAGACTTTTTTCTTTTGACATATTTAAAACCAAGGATAAAAGTCTGGATTGTAAAAATCACATTAAAATACCTAAAAACATTCTTTAAAACCTCAAACAAGGGACGCAGCCTAAAACAGTGCATAAAAGCATGAAATACTGTTTCCCTCTGATTACAAAATGGACAGTGTGGTAAAATCTGTGGGTTTAAAACAGAGATAAAAGCGTTAACTGAGATAATACCATGTAAAATTCTCCACTGCATGTCAGCAACTTTCTTAGTTAATGGGGGTTTATATAGTGCTCTCCACTCTGGCTTAACATCATCACTTAACTTAAAAACATCACGCCATGGTGTGTCAGTCCTTCCATTCAGTTTTTTCTTGTTTAGAACCTTTACACAGGCTCTGTACAGCATTTTACCAGATGCATTCTTTAAGTCTATGCTGGATTCCTCCTTACACTCCAAAAGAGGGCCTTCACAGTCCTGTAAATCTGGCATGATGGTGATGTCTGGGAAGGGGTCGTCCTCTGTAGGGCAAACCACCCCCGCACTGTATTCCTGCATCTGCTCCCGCTCCTCAGGTGAAAGGACAGACTTCCATCTCTCGAGGACCTTACTCACAACACGGATGGACTTTACTCCCAACCGTGTGGCCACATTCTCCGCTTGTGTGAAATCAGGTCCTGCAATGTCCACCAGCCGACGTAGAGATGTGACTCCTGCTGAGACGAGGGCTCTAGTCAGTGCAGGGGTATTTGCTCCAGTTAAATCCAGCCGTGTTCCATAAACCAGAGGTTCTTCCAATAGCCATTGCAAAGACGAGTCATTGTTTGTTTGTATTTTAAAAATGTTCCAAACTCTAAAAAGTCCACGATAAAAAACAGGCAACCCAGAAATGTCCAGTGCCTTAGTGTCAATTAAAAACAAGTTTCTGTCCAACCCTAGACCTCCCGCTGTGTGCAAAATCCTGCAAGCCACTGCCCTCCAAACCAGTTCTTTGGGTCCCATGAGGAGTCTCTGAATAAACTGGAGACGGAAAGCAGCAACCCTACTGGCCAGATGGATAAGTCCTTGTCCTCCTTCATCCTTTGTCAGGTATAGAACTCCTTGCGGGATCCAATGCAAGCGGTCCCAAAAAAAATCCACCAACTCAGCCTGCAGTTTTGCTAAAAAATTTGTTGGGGGGGTCCAAGCATGCTAATTTATGCCATAGTGATGATGCTGCCAGGTTGTTAATAACAAGTACCCTTCCCCTATAGGACATTTGGGGAACTATCCATTTCCATTTATTTAAACGCGCTTTAACTTTTTCAATCATGCCATCCCAGTTCTTTTCGGTACAAGTACTATCCCCCAAGTACACTCCCAGGTATCTGAAACCACCCCTCCTCCACATCAACTCATATGGGAGTGTAGGTTCTCCACCATCCCACTCACCAACTAAAACTGCTTCACTTTTATTCCAGTTCACCTTAGCCGATGATAAAACCTTAAAATTTTTTAAAAGTTCAGCTAAAATGTCCACATCAGTCTGGGTACTTGTTATTACAACTAAATCATCTGCATATGCTGAAACACATAGAGGAACAGTACAAGGAGGCACCACCAGTCCAGAAATACATTCTCTTATTTTACACAATAGTGGTTCAATTGCTAATGAGTACAACATGCCAGACAAGGAACAGCCTTGTCTTATACCTCTAAAAACTTTAAAAGGAGCACATAAACCCCCATTAACTTTAATTACACTTTCAATGTCACTGTATAAAACTTTAATCATTGCTATAAAACCTGAGTTAAAACCAAAGTACTCCAATACTTTCCACAGGTACTCATGTTCAACTCGGTCAAATGCTTTTTCTTGATCTAAGAAAATGAGACCAGCCTTCAAGCCCAACAGTCTGGAGACTTCCAAAACATCCCGAATTAGATAAACATTATCAAAAATTGACCTTCCAGGCACACAATACGTCTGATCAAGATGTACCACCTGCTCCATCACTTTACCCAGTCTCGAGGCTAACGCTTTTGACAGCAGCTTACAGTCTGTACATAGCAAGGAGACAGGTCGCCAGTTTTTTAATTCAGTCAAGTCCCCCTTCTTTGGCAGCAGGGTCAGGACCGCCCTCCGGCAGCTCAACGGTAGCACTCCGTCCCTTATACTGCTCTGAAGAACTTTCAAGACATCCTGACCCAACACTGACCAGAACCTTTTATAAAACTCGACTGGGAGGCCATCGATACCTGGCGACCGACCATTCTCCATTCCCTGGAGAGCCTCAAAGAGCTCTCCTAGGGATAGCTCCTCATCAAGCTGTTCAGCAGACTCTTGTGTAAGCTGGTTATGGTCATTAAAGAATCGTTCTTCGACCTGTTTAACCTCAGTCCACTCGCTCTTGTACAGTTTTGAAAAAAACTGTACTGTCTGCCTGCGAATTTCAGAAGGATCTAATGAAAGATCTCCTGATTCTATTCGCACTGCATGCATAAATCTTTTCTGTCCGTTACTCTACCAAAGAAAAACTTAGAAGGAGCATCCATTTCCGACGCGTACTGAAATCTTGATCGGACCAGAGCCCCTTGCACTCTTGTGTCCAGAAAGTCAGCTAGAGTTGTCTTTTTTGTTTTTAATGCTTCAATGTGTTCCTTATTTCTTGTGGTCTCTGCTAAAGACTGCAGTTCCACTATTTCAGACTCCAGAGCTTTAAGCGATCTGATTGTATCTCTAGTGACATTAAAAGTGTATTGCTGACAAAACATTTTCATTTGTATTTTTGCTACATCCCACCACTGTTGAATTGAGGTAAAAGCTGTTTTCTGTGAGCTTAAAACCTTCCAAAAAAAAGTAAAAGACTCTATAAAATTAACATCATTTAAAAGTGCAGTGTTAAAATGCCAGTACGCGCTCTGTGGCTTCACATTACTTTTCCGTACTGTACACTGGACCATAGAATGATCCGAAAAACCAACTGGTGAGATAAAACAGTGTGTAAAAGCAGAAAGTTGATAATTAAAACCATAAAAACGGTCCAGCCTTGCCAATGAGAGTATATTGTCCTTAGAATGAGCCCATGTGTACTGTCTTTGCCTGCTGTGAAAATTTCTCCAAATGTCACACAAGTCATGAGTCTCTAACAGCTCGCACAAGCGCTTACGGGAGGCGGCATGCGGTTCTGAATGATTTCTGTCCATATTGTCTGCTGTGCAATTAAAATCCCCACCCAGTATTAAAAAGTCAGTAGTATTACAGTCTGCAATGACAGTGTTCAGTGTGTCTAAAAACAGCATCCTGTCCACCCCCTTAGTTGGAGCATAAATACAAATAAAAACAAAAGTTTCATTTTCAAAGTCTGCTGTCACCTTTAAAAGTCTACCTTTTAAAATCTCTTCCACTTTGTAAGAACAAGGTAAAAAAAATTTTGATAAAAGAATAGCAATACCAGTACTATTAGAAGAGCCGTGACTTAAAAACACAAGCCCCTCCCACTCTTTAGCCCAGTCATTAGCATTACTAGCATCACTGTGTGTTTCTTGTAGAAAGGTAACATCTATCCCCTTAAGTTTCACCAGCTCATACAGCTTCGCTCGCTTTACACAGTCTCTTCCCCCATTAATGTTTACAGTTGCAATTCTAATATCACCCATTAATAAAAATAAATAAAAATGGCTTAAAATAAAGGCCATTGTGACCCAGGAACAGCAGCTCATCTCATACATCCTCTTCAATGTTCTCTTTATTACATTTAGTCAGTATTTTTTTCAACCTAAAAAACTCTAATTCAGTAAAAGCCTTCTCTTTCCTAAAATACTTGACATCGTGTACAAACTGAGCACAGTTTGAAAAGAAATCCTCAACACGTACACCTCTCCGACCCTTAGTGACTTTTAAAAACTGTTTAATTTCCTCAACTTTGTACAGTACAGGCATGCTCTCCTCCTGTGAGCACATGGACCAGCCTGAGTCCGAGAGAGATCCGTCACTCTCTGATTCCATTTCACTCACTGCTTTAACCTCTGTTTTAGCCTGTTTATTGCCTTCTCCTCGAGCTCGCTTCTTTCTTTTATTTGGAACTTTAAAAACAGTCTCTTCCTCCATTTGTACCTCCATTCCATCCTTCACTATTGTTTCTATTGGGGTGTTCTCATTACAGTCATTACATATCTGCTCACCCTGTTCCCTCAAGTTCAAACTCTCCTGCTCCACAGGGGACCTTTCAACAGTGGGCTCTCCTGCCACGGGTGACGCTTGAAGAGGCTCGCCCTCAGCCGGCGCAGCCTCAGCAGCTGTCTCCTGAGCATGCTCAACCACGGCCGGTTCATCCCTCATATGTATCTGATCCGGCAACAGAGTCTCCGGGTCCTGCACAGCCGTCTGAGCAGCAGCCGTAGTGGCAACGGACATTGCAGGTTCAGCTTCGTTAGGCCCCGTTTCACCTGCCCTCCTACCCCCTAACTCAGTATCTTTATCATTGTTGCTAGCACTCTGATGGCAATTACGGACAAGATGTCCAAACTCTCCACATCTAAAACACTTCATACTAATGTTGGAGGTTACAAACACAGTATATACAAAACCATCTACTCTGAATTTTAAAACCAAATCCAGTTCATCTTCACCATCTCTTAACACCATGAACACCGTCCTTCTGAATGACACCAAATGCTTAACCAGTTGTGATTTACAGCCTAGGGGTATTTTTTTAATGGGGGAAACAAGTTTACCAAATCTGGACAGTTCTTGCGCAATCAGTTCATCAGAAATAAATGGGGGTACATTAGAGATAATGATTTTTTTTAGATGGGGTACTGAGGGGTAAAACAGGCACAAGTCTCTCATTAATCACAATTCCGTTCTGAACCAGCTCGCTTGCTTTCTCCACAGAAGACATAAACATCACCACTGCATTGTTCATTCGTGATGCAGACAATACATTATTATAGCCAACTGCGACCCCCGCAGCCAAACAGCACTCCTCCACACTCACCCGGCACTCCACCTTCACACCGTGCCGGCGTGTCAAGTTCTCAAAGCACCGGGTGTTTGGGAAAGCCATGCTTCCAGCAAAAATGCCGGTAGCAGACTCCCCGCGCACCTCGCGCACACACACACACACACACACACACACAAACACACACACACACACACACACACACACACACACACACACACACACACACGCACGTTCACCCAAACACTCGCACACAAAACTCAAAAGTAATTTAAACAAAACAAACTAAAGAAAAAGTTTTTGGCAAATAACGCCACTCACGCTCACCACGCTCCACCGCTCACACCCGCACATGCGCACGAGAGAGAGAGAGAGAGAGAGAGAGAGAGAGAGAGAGAGAGGGCCCAAAATGGTTTTTTGCACTGGGGTCCATGAGCTCCTAGTTATGCCACTGAACTCTGTTGTCTCGTGTTGTGTACTGATTTTATGAAAACTATACGTGGGGGCCCGAAACCAGTCGTAGCCCCTGGGCCCACAGGCAGGTTAAATCTGTGTGTGTGTGTGTGTGTGTGTGTGTGTGTGTGTATGTGTGTGTGTGTGTGTGTGTGTGTCTTGCTCGCTCTCCGCGATACTGAAAGTGTTTCGGATTTGAATTTGGACATAAAACAGCTCTCATTATGACTGATTGATTCCCTTTACTGATGAAGCTGAATGGTTGAATTACAGTCGATAAGAACTGTGCAGAAATAAAAATATATAGAACGGCTCCCAGAGGAGCGACTCGGTTCCTTTCCTACATTTCAAAGAGCCGTTCAATAGAATCAGATCATCACGAACGATTCATCACGGTGTTCACAAGAGTCTCTGTGTTAGTACGTGCAGGTGAAAATCAGACTTATTTTAACAAAACAGATGCACTCCTAAATACACCTAAAAACAAACCAATGCTAAAACATCCACACAGAAAAGTGAGTTTAGACATTTTCGGTGATTTAAAAATCCCGACTGGACGCATTTTTTAGGTCTCAAAAAGAGGACATGTCCGGGAAAAAGAGGAGGTATGGTCACCCTAGTAAAACTGATAAAATGTGCTGGAGATAAACAGTAAAAATCAGCCAGAACTTGTTACTTACATACCAGCAGGATCCTAAATCACTTCATATACACTACATACTGACTACATACTGACTACATAGTGAATAGAGGAGATTATTATTGTACCCTACATAGTGTACAGGAGTAGGAGGTAAGAAACTATTTGCGATTCGAACTGACGGTTGAAAACGTATTTTTGGAGTTTAATGAAGCTTTTATTTACTTTTCTGGAGCTTTTATACCAAATTACTTTAATCAGTCAGTAACAGAAACACTCAGAGTGAAGAATTTTAATGAATCCTCAACATTATTTATTATTTATACTGAGAGATAAATTCACTCACCTGTTTTTCTTCTCTTCCTCAGAGAGATCCATTACAGAGCTCATGTTTCCTCCTACAGCAGCTCAACAAAATAGTTTTTTTATGAAGTCTAGATTTATAACATTCACATATTACAGCTTTAAATTCAGTTTCTCACTGTGATTTTCTCCTGAACAACTTTATATTCCTCTCTTCACTAAACGCAGTTTACTTTCACTTCTCAAACCTGATTGAACTGGTTTATTCAACAGGAGGAGGGAGGAGCTACAATACAGGTACACACACACCTGTACTACCTGACACACACACACACAAACAGTACAGAAATGATTGTAAACAGCAGCCATTTTAGGTTTGTCAGACTGGGTTGAGTTATTGGTGGTAGTGATTTCCAGGATGCATCACACCACTGGTTAAAATGGTGTCAATTAAATATTAATAATTCAGTGAATATTTAACTAATGTTAGATAAACACTTCACCAGTTTAAACCAGTTTTTAAAACATCCTAAATTAATTCAGTTCAGTACGTTTAGCCACAGAAGGAACTCACTACTACACTTAGAGCTGTAAATAATGAGTTTATTAGGACTTTTATTAAACCATAACTGAGTCACATCTCGGGGACTGAAGAGTTTAAGAATGTGCAGCTTTACTTATACTCAACTCTCCAGTATTCATTTCTTTCTTTTTTTTATGCATTTTTCTCCCCATTTTTCCACCTGATTTAGCGGGTCCAATTTGTCTTTTACTGCTGATAGACTGCAGACAAGAGCACGCCGCTGCCCACACCTCCTTTACACGCGTACAGTCCTACACGGGCATCTCTTCTGCCAATCAGGGTCCTTAAACAGCCCACTTACCCACCCACATATAGTCAGGTCCTCACCCTGCAGATAAGGTGGCCAATTAATATCTGCAGCAAGCACTGCCAATTATGCCCGCCAGATGGCGCCCTCACATTATTAACTAACCATGATTTTACACTAATCATAAAAACATGATACATTTATGTTTACAGTGATTTGTAGAAAATTAAAGGAGGCCTTAGATTACTGATCACTTTAAATGATTTTACTGGATTATTTATCGTAGTACATAAAACATACATAATAGTGCCGATGTGGATATTTGTTGAAATGTAGATAATCGTTATAAATCTATGTTTAGCATTAGCCAGGTTTGCTCTGACATCGGACATCCTGGCCCTGGAATACAGGTGACTATGGTTGCTGTTGTCTTTACCCTAGTAAAAAATATGTACTTAATTATATTTAAAATACTGAGATTTGTGTGAGTTATTATAAATAAACTGTCTGTACTTATTCAAAATAGTTGTGGCCTAGCGTTTAAGGTACAGGACTAGTAATCCAAAGGTTGCTAGTTAAAACTCCACCACTGCCAGGTTGCCACTGTTGGGCCCTTGAGCAAGGCCCTCAATTGCTTAGACCAGGGGTGGGCAATTAAATTTTCCAAGGGGCCACATAAGAAACTGTTAGTGCTGTGGAGGGCCGGACCAACAGGGTGAACTTCATTCTGCTCAATATTGATAAGATTTTAGTTCTGATGAGCTGTTACTGTTAAGAGTCGATGTTACAATCAGAGTAAAAACATCAACATTATTTCACTATTGAATCAACTTTCTTAAAAACAAATGTGAACAGAATGTGCAGTAACTTTACACACAGTGCTGCTGCTATTTGGATCACAAAGCTGATCTTAACTGCTCCAGTCCTGGGGGTGTAAAACGTTATAAAAAGTTCATGTTGGGGCGCTCAGGTGGCGCAGCTGTAAAAACACACGCTGCAAACCAGAGCTGGATCTCAAATACATCGTATCGAATCTCAGCTCTGCCTTGCCGGCTTGAGGCTGAGCGGCTATATGAACAACGATTGGCCTGTTGTTCAGTTGGGTGTGACTAAAGCCGGATGTGGGTCTCTCTCTGTCAAAATGGTGCAATTACGACGTCTGCTGGCTGATTAGAGTCGTCTACACAGAGATGAGGAAGGAGTGCTCTTAGGGTGTGTCTCTCCGTACACAACGCTAGGTGGCACAACACTCGTCAATGTGTGGGTGATAAGATGCAGGCGGCCGCTGCTCACATGTTGGAGGGGGCGTGGGTTAGCTTCGATCTCCTCGGTCAGGGCAGGGATCAGCATAAGCAGAGAGGAAGCACAATGCAAATTGGGCAATTGGACGCGCTAAAGGGGGAGAAAATGTATTTAAAAAAAAGTCAGTGTTGGTTTGCAGTTTAGTTAAAATAAGCAATAATACCCAGGTTTTTGGATCACACTAAATGACCTAAAACCAGTAAGAAAATATGTAAATTAAGCATTTTAATCATGATATAAGCATTAAAAATTCAGTTTCCATTCAGAAAAGTAAGATATAGAGACTCAATACAAGTCTATTTCTCTCATTCAAGTCTATTGGTAAGACTGCATTGCTAGTAATCCGAGACTCAAAAGAATGTACTTTATACTCTAATTAAAACATCATACACCAAGAAGAATTTTGGTGTAAATTTTTATTAACTTTAACAAGTGTGCCATCATGGCAGCTTTACACAACAAGCAGGTTCAGGCAGCTTCTGAAAATTCTATTAAAACACGTAAATCTTAGATGTCAAGGCTTTCCAATAACAATGTCCCTCTGTATACAACATTAACAACATTGCTTGGTCTTCATATACCATCTTTAAACATAAAAAATAACAATAAAAAGGGTCCTTCAATCTGGACCTGACTTGCAGCACATAATAGTACACCATGACGTACAGAACACCTTGGTGCAGCAGGTCTTTGGGGAATGTTCTCACTGGGTTCTTCCCAACACTGATCATGCAGTTATCCTGGTCAGTTAGAAGCAGGGGGGCTGATAGACGACATCTGCTAAGAACAGCAGCAGCGTTTTCAGAGGGCTGAAAAAACAGAAACCAAAGGCACTATAAGCCACAGACATGAACAGAACAAACTATATTCAGGATTTAAATCACAACTTAAAGTTTCTTTGCAAGCAGTTTAGTGAACTATCTAAACAATAAATAAATAACAGTTGACAATACTTACCATGAGAATATGAAACAGAGCCTCACTCGGCTGTCCCAGTTTCTGTGGTGGTGCAACTCCTGATGGGAAGAGTGCTGGAAGGCCGTTCAAAATCTCAGTGGACTGTTGCACTATTTAAAGAAAAACAATGTCTTACTGAAATTAAAATCACTTTTAAAATAAATTTCTCTTCCAAAATGTTTATAATATGTCATATCCAATTCCCTTCATTTCTGCCTGGCCACACCACAGGATTTACAATAATTACACATTTATTTTACCTTCAGTCACAGAAACCCCCAGACTTCAAAATCTACCCAGAATACAACAGACACCACCAAACGTGTACAAACCAGAGTTCTAGACCAACCTGAGAGCTCACAACATTCCTCATGAACAGACATGACTTTAGACGGGGCTTCAGACTACCGCTTGTTGAGGATGATAAAAATAGCACATGGGATATTTTACTGATTACTGATAAACTGTTTTGCTTCAGGGTCGAGTGGTAAATAAAGACTTAACACTCAACATCTATAAAACAATCATTTACTAATAAAGCAGTATTTCATCCAGACATTATTTTAAATCACTTTTATTTCTTCATCAAGTTTTTACCACAAGCATAATGCACATTTCTATCTGTAATGAGAATGTATCGTAGCATCAAGCAGTAAAGCAGTTTTGTCTGTTTGTGTTTAACACGCTCTTAAACATAGACAAACTTTCTAACAACATTTAAGTAACATTTCCTGTTAGAGTCTCTCTGTAATCTGGTCAACCTTCAAAGTACTAATCACAAACTACAATGTAATGTTTGTGTTCAGTGATCAGCCAATTTAGTGATTTTCAAACTTAAATTAGAAATATGTTTGTGCTCTATTCTTCTTTCAGCCATAAATGATGATAAATGTTAATAATCGTTTATAATTACTGTTTGCTAGCTATTTACATCAATCAACCATAACATTAACACCACCTCCTTGTATCTACACTCATGGTCTATTTTATCAGCTCCACTTACCATACTGGAGTACTTTGTAGTTCTACAATTACTGACTGTAGTCCATCAGTTTCTCTGCATACTTAGTTATCCCTCTTCCATCCTGTTCTTCAATGGTCAGGACCACCACAGAGCAGATATTATTTAGGTGGTGGATGATTCTCAGCACTGCAGTGACTCTGACATGGTGGTGGTGTGTTAGTGTGTGTTGAACTAGTACGAGTGGATCAGACACAGCAGTGCTGCTGGAGTTTTTAAATACCGTGTCCACTCACTGTCCACTCTATAGACACTCCTACCTTGTTGGTCCACCTTGTAGATGTAAAGTCAGAGACGATCGCTCATTTCTTGCTGCAGTTTGTGTTGGTCATCCTCTAGTCCTTCATCAGTGGTCACAGGATGCTGCCCAAAGGACGTTGTTGGCTGGTGGACTCAGCAGTGGAACTGAGATGCTTAAAAACTCCAGTAGCACTGCTGTCTTATCCACTCATACCAGTGCAACACACACCAACACACCACCATCACATCCGGGGGTCCTGACCATTGAAGAACAGGATGGAAGAAGGATAACTTAGTATGCAGAGAAACTGATGGACTACAGTCAGTAATTGTAGAACTACAAAGTACTCCAGTATGGTAAGTGGAGCTGATAAAATAGACCATGAGTGTAGATACAAGGTGGTGTTAATGTTATGACTGATCTGTGTATGATGCCCATTACAATGCATGCTGGTTCTGAAGAGCCACAATATTACAGTATTTACATCAAATTGTTATTAGAAGAAAACCTAAATACAATATTAACCTCCACTGATGTGTTTTCATGAATGAAGTTCATTATAAGTAATAAAGTGATGCTTTATAATATTTTAGACAGCTGGTGCCTCTAGGGGAGCAAACTGCTGAATAAATGTTGAATAATGAATTATATTGAATTTACCTTCATCCAGAGTCACTGGTGACCTCATGACATTTTTCATGACTCCAAAGAACTGAACTTTAGAACAGAATGTTTTCCATCTTTCCCTCAGTTCTGTGGTGTAGCTGTGATGGTCAGATTAAAGAAAATCCTCCATCCAACTCATCCATCACCTGTAAACAAGCACAAACAGCCATGAGAACATATTTTAGAGAACTAGAACTGAAGCTTCTGGATTTATATTTAATCTCTATTTCTGGTCTAAAACTGAGATCACTATTGTCACAATTTATTTGGGCCATAAGGAGAAAAATCTGATTTAAAAGATATTTTAAAGAGTTTACAAAAAGTATAAATATAAATGTATATGTACACGGCCTTCTAAACAAAGTATAATTTACACAACATTACAAATAAACAAAATACTAAGAGATGAGTTACAAGAATGACTAAAATACTTCAAACAGCAAATATTAACTGTGTATTCAAATGTATTCTTTACAATAAGTCAATGTTTTACATAATACTGTTTCTTATACATCAAATGACAATTTCACAAACATAAGCTGATTAAAAATGTTCTTTATAGCAGCAAAGTAAAGAATCAGAAGAAAAGAACAAAACTATTTATTATTACTTGTGTTCATCACTACAGGCTCCACAATAACACAACATGAGCCATGACATGATTCTACTGCAGTATTATTACTGCAATAATCATTCATTTCTCCTGATTTATTACTTCTGGTTACAAGTTATTCCTCCAAAACGCTTCTAATAAATCACCAGACTTTTACCCTCTTCCTTACATGGAAACTTTTAGCAGATTGTTCTCCACAAAGTTCTTCTCCTGTCCCTAACACCACGTTCACCAGGCTGAAGTGACCCTCACCTGTGGAGCCGCTTGTACATGAACAGTTTCAAACCAGTTCAGAAGCTCAAACTCACTTCACTCACATTTAAAAACTCTCATTTTAACTTTCATCTCCTAAATGAAACTTCGTTGTTTTTCCCTCTTACAGAAAGCAGCACTCATGTTTACTCTGTGAGGCTTCGTCCCAAATCACTCCCCCTTCCCTATGTAGTGCACTTCGTAGGGCATATTAGCGCTTCCACCCCAAACAGTGAAGTAGTGCACTAGATAGGGAACAGGGAGTGATTTGAGACACTACATACGGAACCATTGTAAAGAGCAGCTCTGTGTTACCTAATAAATTACATTATCCAAGAATCCAGTGTTACCATCACAATTTTCATTTAAAATCATCTTCTATTGTCCAGCTACACTCGGTTATAAAACCTGAAAACAATTAAGAACAAAATGCTGACTTTAAAGTTAAGCTAGCTAGCTAAGTTAATTAGGTCAATGCTAATGTAAATGAACCTGGATAAAACTCTGTACAAGAACAATACTGACTCACAAAACTCAATTAACTCAACATTCCAACTGAAAATAGAATTATTAGCTGAGCTGTAAGTGCTGCGGTGGAAATATCATCCAGGGTTTCTTTATTTGAGTTGTTTGTGGTTAGACTGAAATTTGGGTTGGAAGAACGTTCTGGTGGGAACTGAGGAGGAACGATCGATCTCATGTTGTAAAAGAGAGAAATTCATTTGATCAGGCAGCTCTGTTCTGGTTAGCTGTTTGAATTGATCACATGTGTTGCATTTATTACAGCTCTAAAACACTAATATAATTAAACAAAAACAGCTCAACATTACCGGTGACTGTTTAAGGGGAAACCCCCCCCGATTCGCAGGTTTTTGTTTTGGGTGTGACGTGGCTAGTTAATCTTGATGGAACCAGTTGTACTAACAGGGATGTTGAAGGTGCTGCTGTGGCTCTGTAGCTTTTTCCATTCTAGTGTTTAATAACTTCATCCTCAAGAACTTTAGCAGCTTCTCCACCTTTAACATGATTAATACTTGTGTGTAAAATCTTCTACCTCAATAACAACATACTTTAGAGAGAGAGACTCCACACTAATGTTATTGCTAATGTTAATGCTCGGATTGGTGTCGTGTACCTTATGAGAGAGATAATAGTCTAAGTGTGGGGCCAAAAGGTCAAAGGTTATGTGTAAGAAGATTATGATGACAGACTAGAGCTGCAGCTATCGATTATTTTTGTAATCAAGGATTCTACAGATTATTCCATCGATTAATCGAGTAATCAGATCAGAAATACTTTTGCTTTATTAAAGAGTAATAGTAAATATATATAAGATAAAATAAGACGTGTCTTAAACACAAAGGTATCCGGGCAACCTGAAACTAAAGTGTAAATAATAATAAATAATAAAACATCAACATTTCCTTTAAGCTGTGCAGCTTTCAGAACTAAACGTTTCAACTACAGCTGATACAGAACATAAAGCTTTAATGTTTTGTTGGAAGGATTTGTGGTGTTTGTAGGAGGCAAAACAAGTTCTGTCAGGATTGTATCTCCTGGATGAGGTAAATATGGCGTCTGTGTGCATGTGTGTTTGCCTAAACCCTCAAAGAATCATGTGGTGGTTACAATGAAGAACACAGATGAAAACAGAAGCTCTGATGGGATGGATGTTGCTGGAATACACATCAAGGACTTGGACCAGCGTTGGATAACGTGCTGCATTTGTTTTCCACCATGACAGAAGATTCTCCTTCTTGGACAAGGGATGTTCTCCAGAATTCATTAAGATCTCCTTCTGTACAGTTTGGTTTAACTGCTGCTCCTCTTCATCACTGGTGCTGGAGTCTGATGATGACCCCAGTATGTATGTACATCTGTTTAAAGCAACTGACAACCAAACCAGCACTGATGCTGAACCAGATAATTTAGATCTATCAGCATCATGTAAGTGTTTATCTCAAATATTTGATAAGATCATCCAGTGTACTTGTTGTATATCAGTCATTCATGCATTTTTATTATTTTTATTTATTTGTTTAACTTTGATGAGGAATCTGTGGCTGTAGATCAATCTTCACCTTCATGTGAGTGTTTCCACGTATTTATGAAGTTTATTTTGAAAAAGAATGAATTCTATATGCTCACGCAGAACTCTCTGTCTATAGCTAACTCAGATCAACAGCAGAACAACCTTCTCCATATGATCAGGAACAGCAGGAACCTTTAGAGGGAGACCACCTTCAGCAGGAGCATCTTATTCACAATCATCATTTCAACTGGGAACTTCATCAGCTACTGGTAAATGTCCACAGCTTTGAAGAATTATTTGTGTATATCTGCAGGTGTTGGATGATACATTGAATGTAGATAATGAATTTTTAAGACCCGGTGCGGTTGTGACTCTCCACATTCATGGTCACACAGTCAGTTTCTCAAATCATGTTGAGTTAAATGATGGTAACTTCACATCCAGTCTATTCTAACATTGCTTATAAACATCATGCAGAGCAATCATGAAATATTTATTAATGAAACACTTGAAATAGTGATTTAAATTGTAAACCCTCCACACACTGGAGTTAGTAACAGGAGTAGAATATCCAACATGGAATTATACAAAGTAAAACATCTGTATGTTTTTAACAACACTAACAACAATCTTTGCTTTGCATTAAGTGTAACTCAGCTTCTTAATCTAGAGGAAAACATCTGTACAAATCACATCCAACATCATGCTGGATTTTCTGTGAATGACGTGATTAGCTTTGCTCACATTACACGATTTGAAAGTGATTTAAACTGTAAAATCGTGGTGCTGTACCGTCTTCAAACAAAGCCAGATGTTCATTTTTTTAGTCTACAGCAGGGGGTCACCAACCTTTTCAAGACCAAGAGCTACTTTAAGGGTACTGAATAATACGAAGGGCTACTTGTTTGATACAAACTTCCAGAATAACATAACGTTGCACGGTTCACCTTTAATGATATTATTATTATTATTATTATCAATATTCATATATATATATATATACCTGTATATATATATATATATATATATATATATATATATATATAAAGAGACTGTCTGATCATATGTTAATGATTTCTCAGAAAAACGTATTAACGATTTACCATAGTAGAAAACATATTGTGGCGCCGGCGAGCAAAGCGGGAGGGGCGTTGGGGTCGCCAGATGGTTCTTTTAGACAACCATTCATACACATAAACATTCACACAACAGACAAACATAGCTGCTTATCCAGCCCTTACCGTAGCCACCCCATCCCCAACACTGGGCTACACAGGGCTGGGTAAAGCCCGTGCCGGCCCCCCAGTGGCGACGCTACAATATATTTTAAATAGGTGTAGGTGTTAGGTGTTTTTTCAACCATTTTTATAGATCGGAATGGCGAATGTCAGACAAATGTTGCATATTAAACTTTACCGCAGTCAAATACTGTCCTGTTTATATTTATCACTACCTTTACAACATTTTAGAACAAATCATGTTTATTATCAGTTATGCATGATTAAAAAAAAAGCTGTGATGTACAGGGAAGTTTTAGTGACACGCACTAAAGCGTCTCTGCACGTTCTCAATCACTGTGAAAATATGAAGTTTTCTTTTGCTTTTCTTGTGTGCTTTTTCATTATTATTATTATTTCGGGGTAAAACCCGCATCTCGCTGTGTGTAGTAGCTGCGCATGCGTAGCTCGCTTGTCTCAGTGTTATGCACACGATATAATACTCCGCACCCAGATCAGGTCAGAGCTCATATAAACACCAAACATTTCTGTTTTTAACATTTTATATTCAGTTTTATCATTTTTAAATCTACATCAATGCAAGTGCCATTGATTCAAAAAGAGCAGCAACACAAATATATATTTTTAGACGGAGCTCTAAAGTCACTATAGTACTATTTAAGAACATGCCTTACGGGCGACTCATGTGGTCCCTGCGGGCGACCAGGTGCCCGCGGGCACCGTGTTGGTGACCCCTGGTCTACAGAGACACCCCACATCAAAACTATTTATCTGTTTTACATCAAGAGCATTATTATGGTGTAAAATCACTGTACGCTGTTTTAGGAACACTTTATACTTGGGTCGTGTTGTACAAATGGTATTAAACTGTGGTCGGTGTTTGATTTCAAAAAGGAAATTTAACTTTACTGTGTTAATGACATTCGCATTTTGAAAATGGTCGTGGAAAAGAGTGGTTAGCAGTTAATGATTTAATTATATATTTAATAGCTAATAATTAAATACGGGGCACCACTGGCATTTTTAGGGAGAAATTACCAGGAAAACTGAATTCATAACAGACACTTTCTGCTGGAGTAAAGTTCGTTAGTCGAGGATTTCTCTCACTCAGGTAATCAAACTCACAGCGATGAATTCTGAACTGGTATGATGTTTATTGAACTAACAAAATAACACACAATAACAGTTAATAAGTAAATGCAGGAGTTATAGCCAATGGAAGTTGAACTTTCCGTAAGATCAAGTGATAAAAAAGTTTTCTCCCACCATGCAATTAACCACATGTGGTCAGTAGGTGATGCAAAAACATTCTAATTTGGCTCCCAGAGGAAGTGAACGTTTAACTCTTAATATCACTAACATTATAAAAGAACAAAATCTAAATACTTACATGTAGATTAAACAGGTCTAACACTTATAAATCGTTACGTGTTACAAGGTGAAGTTCCTATTCGGCTGTGTGTAGGTAATCCAAATCTTCACCGAATTGCACTGTGTGTGCTGACCTTTGTGCTCCTAATCTGTACATCCTCGGAGAAAGAAAAGGAGAGATCTTCAGTTTGATTAAACACCCCCAGAAGCAACAGTCCTTGAGTTCTTGGCCGACCGAAACACACCACACATGCTTGTTTTTTTTTTAGCATAAACTTAAATCAGGCTCTAAACCTCCTGGTTCTACCCACCATTCACTCCACTACAGATCATCATATATTATTTCCCAGTAATAGTTTTACCTACAGATTTACACTAGAGAAATACTCCACTAACAAACTTTACTCCAACAGAAAGTGACTGATCTGTTATGAATTCAGTTTTTCTGGTAATTTATCCTTAAAAAATGCCAGTGGTGCCCCGTATTTGATTATCAGCTATTAATTATATAATATACCCTTTATAACCAGAAATGTTCATTTCTTGTAGACACAGGGGTTTAAGTCACTCTTTCAGAAAGTTTTTGTAGCTTTAGAAATACATTTAACAAACAAGGATTAGATAATGCTGGTATTTCATTAACTCCATCTTTACCAAAATATGTGAATCTAGGCAGTTTTGGTTAGAGTTAAAGTTGAAAATAATTTGGTTTGGTTTTCTGAGGGAGCCTTTGTCTGGCCAATAATCACGTATAGATTTGAAGTCTGAACACTGAGGAACACATTCACATCAGAAACGTGCTAAAAATATCACAGAGGAAGATGATGACCACTGAGCATTTGTGTGAGATGGCCAGAACAGACAAGGAGCTACTAAACCACATTAATTACTGCAAATTATGTTACTATGGGTGTGTGATGGCACCACATTACAAGATTAAAGGTAGGGTTATGACAGGATTTGAGGAAGAACATACAGTTTGTATAATAAAGTAAAAATATTAGAAAGATCGTTTCTACACTTAAACAGATACAATAAATCTGAGTGTACAGCATCCAGTAACATAATTTACATCATCATCATTTACATTAACTACATTTATAATAAATCTTGCCAAAAGTAATTTTCTTCCAAACTAAGGTGTTTTTTACACCAGCTTTTATCTTAATATGTATTAAAGGGTGGTTTCCTGTTCCCACACAGAGCAGCCAGCAGAAGATCAGTGTGATTACTGTAACTGACAGAGATTGGCTGGATTGGTTGTAGAGATCTTGCCAAACATCCAATTGGGACTCATCATGTCCAGGCTAATTCATGTGTGCATCATTATACTGGGGTTCCACCGTTGGTTGAACTGTCACTAGAAGATGATGGTGATGCACCACTTCTTATCTCTGCTCATGGTGAAGCTTTAGCTGGCTAATAAAGCAGGTCAAATTAAGGATCATTCCATCTGAACATGAGGTGCTGACCACACACAGGTCTAGGTGCTGTGTCACCATAAACTGTAGGAGTAGAAAAGAGAATATATATAAAAATTATGTATCAAAGATGAGCAATAAAACAACATTTCTACTGTTAAATGCATCAAAATCACAACACACAGATCTGCTGTAACGCTGTTTATACCTAATGCTAATGAGGTACCTCAGTAATTCATAAACTGACACAACTCACCTTAATGAGCTACTGCTAAATCATGCAGGTACTTAAATCTCTAAAGTGGACGCCACTAACCACCAGATTCACCATCATTCCCCCCTGCACGCCACATACCAAAAGCTTAGCATACAACGTATCCTAATTTGGCTTATCATGCTATTAATGCAGCAATGCAGTTTATAACAGTGTAACATTCTTAAAGTGAGTCTCTGTCCTTACTATCATAAACACTAAGGGTTGGTTTCCCAGACAGGGATTAAGGCTAGTCCAGGACTACATTTTGCTTTAAATGGAGAATCTCCATTCAAAATGCTGTGTAGTCTAGGACCAGGCTTAATCCCTGTCTGGGAAACCAACCCTATATGATTTAGTACTAAACCTCTTCTGTAAAACCGACACTGTGTACTGTTCACGTCATATCAATCACATCCTGCTCATTAATCTGTACTGAATCAGAACACACAACCATTACAGTTTAATCTTCACCTCCAACATCACTACAGATCTAGAAACAGCAGCTCAGCTCACAGCTCATTTAGTACTAGCCTGTACCCACAATGAACAGGGAGTCCTAGAGATCTGCACACATGCAGCACACACTTGTATACAGCAAATATTTAATCACCCTTTAAAATGTGTAACATGAGATTTGTTTCCCCGCAGGACTGTTACATTGTGGTGTGTTACATTGACACACAGTATGCAGCACTGAATCAGCCAAAGTCAAATGTTTCCTATATAGATTCAACAGTTTAATAATTATCATTCAAGTTATATATAGGGTTAGCCACCTCATTTATTCAGAAACAACTTTTATTCATCTGGGCCTTAATCCGAATACTTTGAGGTGTAAACAACATTTTCTAATCCGATTAAAGCATCAGTCCAATTATTATTAGACATGGACCAAACAGCTTTAGTTATAGTGGATAGCAGGAAGGTGTGTGTGTGTGTGTGTGTGTGAATAACATTACCATGTTTGTGTTTTATTTACAGTGTACAGTAAAGTCAACCCCTCTGAGTTTTATTTTTCCAATTCACATTCACACATCATGTCTTTTAAATTTGAATATTTTCCTATTATGTTCTTTTTTCTTTTATATTTTATTAGTATTAGTAAAGACACCACATTACATTAGTACTTTATTGTAAAGTCATTGTTGGCAGTTCCAGCTTTAGGACAGCTATAATAAAAAAAGAACTCACTTTCTGCAGCACTGTGATTAAATTCTGACCAGTTTCTACTGAATTTTCAAGTTACACCAATGGACTTGCAATGTTACAAAATCTCATATATTTTAATAGGATTCAGGTCCGAAGGCTCAGGCATGCAGCACCTTTCTATTTTAAGTCTAGAGTTACTGTGGCTCCATGTATGTCTTGTTGAAACATGTAGACACGTCTCTGTATTTTAGCTCCATTCATGTCTCAAACAATTGACAAAAATGACAAAACAATTTAGGGCGACACGGTGGCTAAGTGGGTAGCACTGTCGCCTCACAGCAAGAAGGTCCTGGGTTCAATTCCCAGGTGAGCGGTCTGGGTTCTTTCTGTGTGGAGTTTGCATGTTCTCCCCGTGTCTGTGTTGGTTTCCGCCGGGAGCTCCGGTTTCCTCCCACTAGAGACACTAAATTGTCCATGACTGATTGTGTTTGATATTAAACTTGAACTGATGAATCTTGGGTAATGAGTAACTACCGTTCCTGTCATGAATGAAACCAAAGTGTAAAACATGACATTAAAACCCTAATAAATAAATAAACAAGACAAATTATTGTCAATGTTTTTTTCTGACTTTTGTCTAATGCTCATTTGAAAACAAAATGACACGTTAGCATCTCGGTTCTTTTTCTTTTTAGCTAAGGAGTTTTGTGTGGCTGGAGGAAGAGAGATAATTGTGGTACATTTAATTCTTTATTGTTCACTGTGTAACTGCTGTTCCTGTTGCTTTCAGGTCATCCTGCTACTTATTTTAAATTAATCCTGGCTTCTCTCTTCCCGTCCTCATCATTAATTATGATTATGATTATCATTAACTATGTATACTTGGAACTGCACCTAGGGCTGTCGCGGTAACCGCAATTTTGAAATACCACGGTATAGACCAGCCAACTGCAGGGCATGCCAAACAACCACAACACCGCGATGTTCACGTTTTTTCTTTCTTTTTTTTTTTTTCTTGTTGCAGGGTCCATCTTGTTTTTCGCTTACATTCGGGAGTAATAAATGAGCTAAGAGCGTCATTTTCCTGCCAACTGTTCGCATGCGTTGCTGCTGAGTGTCAGGCTTTGTGTTTTAAGATGGAAACAATGGCAACATTAATTATAGACAAGTTTATTAATGATCAAATTGAGTTCACACTCAAAATACTTGTAATTTATACTATATTCAAACAGCCTCGGCGTACTAAAACACTTAATGACTGTTAATATGGCACTGCAGCCTGCAAATATTCTCTTGCTGGCTCGCTGGAATGATTTAAATGCATTTTTTCGTTGAATAAAAATGTATTGAAACAAATAAATAACTTGAAATGTAGTATTATTTTATATATTATATTGTTATGTTAATTATACCTACTAAATGGATGGTTAACAGTGGGGCGACAACCAGGCTAGATTTCCTCTGCTCTCTAAAGTCGCATGCAGGTGCAGTACACGTGTATTAGTGCAACGAGCACCATCAGAGAGACTGTTAGTGCCGTGGGGAACATGCCTACCCCACTCAGATCCTCTCTCAAACCACATCAGGTGAACATGTTGGTTTTTCTAGCGCGCATGATAACGCAGGTTTAAGGTCTTACAGACTTTATTCTTTATTCTAAACTAAAGGTTTCGTTTTATTTTTTATTTTTTTTACCATATTTTGATCAGATGTGCATTTAAAATATTTAGCCTAAACAGTTTGCTTTTTTTTTCGTTTCACAGTGTATACCTAGCCTAGAAGCTAAATTTAAACCTTTTTTAATAGAGAAAAGCCATGCGTTCTTATCATCCCTGCTCTGTTCTGTATTTAACAATAAACACGCATTTGATTTGTCTTCAAGCTGTCTCATCTTTGTCATTATAAAGCAATAATATACCGAATTATAGCCTAACAATAAAGCTTGTTTATATAGCTCTAAAATCCAGATCAATTAAGTAATTTTAAAAAAAAAAAAAAAAAAAAAGGCGATATTACCGCATACCGCGGTGTTGAACCACGCTAAATACCGCAAGGGGAAATTCTTTCACCGCGACAGCCCTAACTGCACCTTCCTGCACTTTTAATTCCTTTCCATTTGCTTATTTGTTTATTTACACTCAATCCATTCTCATCATTAATAACTGCTCTGTAGCTATGCAGTATATGTAAAACTCAGGTTACATTCATCCTGTCAAAAGTGTTTGTACTTTTCTGAATTTATATTGTTGTAATTTTTTTATTTCTTTATAGTGTGTATTTGATTTGATTTGATGTACAATGCTACTGGGACTCTAATTTCCTTCGGGATCAATAAAGTATCTCTCTCTCTCTCTCTCTCTCTCTCTCTCTCTCTCTCTCTCTCTCTCTCTCTATCTATCTATCTATCTATCTATCTATCTATCTATCTATCTATCAGTCTGAGAGCAGGTTGTTCAGAAACGATTTGTGGTTCCATGAGCCTTCCTCTTGTGGGACCAGTTGTGCTGACAGGGATGTTAAAGGTGTGAGTGTAGGTTCATTATTTTGTCCCTGAGAACTTCACTGTGATGATACTCGATGTGTGAAATCACCAACCAATCACACCAGAACACTTTTAATATTTCAGCATTAATATTTAGAACATTTTTGTGACCTTTATATTTATGCATTTGAATTTAGGGTCTGAAAGTTTTCTCTATCATTCCTCCTGTGTTTACCCTGGTGTATAAAATGTACTTATTTGTGCTTAAAATAAACTGAGATTTGTCTAAGTATACTATAAATAATCGAGCAAATGTCTACTTATTAAAAACATGTTTATATTTAATAATATAGTAGTCATACAGTGCACTTTCTCCTACTGTTATCATACTTTTCAAAAATTATTATAGTAATTCACCTAAACACTTAAAACGTTATACAAATGTTTACTTTGTGTATTCTTTGATAAAGTTAAGTATGGGTACAACAGTAAAAGTTTTTTGTTACATTAAAAAATAATCATTTTAAATGGATTTGGTTATTTAATTCTAATATGAAAAATAAATAAATGAATCATATTAAAAAACGTACTCAGGTACTTTTTAAATACTATGTTTTGTATTTTTTACTTTGCGTGTAATTAATGGATTTTACATGATGCTGTAATGATTTAAAAAATTCACTACATTAATATTTATTCAGTGTACTGACAGAGTTTAAATAATAACCTGTGTAAACTCCATTATATAAATGCTTTTAAAATTAAAACTAATCAGGCATCTCCCAGCAGTGCACCTAATGAGCTCTGGGTTAAACTTTAGCACCTCCATGACCCTAATAATTTCAAGTGTCTAGAGCTCACAATAAAGCTAAACAGTTTATGTAACATAGCGTCAGTATTACAGATCAAATTGAACTGATGTTTTAAAATTCACTTTAACAACAAATTGGTATGAATCTTTACGTGTCTAGTCATTAGAAAATGAATTTTAAGCTCTTAAGGTACGTATTTATACATGTGTGATTCATCATTTGAACCTCGCATCTGCTAAATGCCTCAAAAGCAGTTATGAGCTGTACTGGTTGATGGTTGCCACTCAAAAAAACCAACAACCTGAAAACAGAGAACAGTGCGTGGCTGATGAATGTATTGCTGTGCACTACAAAGAATCGGGTAAAGGAAGGGGAAGTATATTTTTACTCTAAAGTAAATAAAGTCTTTTATTTTTAAACTTTTAAAGTTTTTTTACTTAAATCTACCTTTTTCACCAGGGTATGCTTATGAACATATACTTATTTGTTTATGTTAACAGGTAGAAAGGTAAAAGAGACGAGACTCAGTTTAATGTTAAAGGAGCTACAAATCAGTAACTCACCGTAGAAACTTAGTTTTACAGAGTGGATCTCTGCCCAGCTCAAGGAAACGTTGAATTCCTGATTCTCCTAGATTATTGTGCCTCAGATTCAGTTCTTTAAGGGCTAATGATCTCAGAGCTGGAGCCAGATGTTCAAAACTTTGTTCTGTAATACTGCACTCCATCAACCTGCAGAGAGAACAAAAACAATTACATCTAACACACACTAGCTTCATCAGAATTACTCTCAACAGACACACAGCACATATACAGACAAAACCAAACACATTCACACAGACACACACACACAATTCAATTTAAAAAGCTTTTTTAGCATGACCATTAAAAGTTAGTTTTGTCGAAGCATTAAAGTAACAGATTTAAATAAATTATAAACGTTTTTTAGAAATCGTTTACTTAAAAGGAATGAAGATGTACAAAAACAGATGTGCATAACAAACACTATCACTGTAAACATCCATCAGAGGTGTGAGTGTATCTGTGTGTATGTTAAAGTTTCACCTCAGTTTCTTCAGTTAAGTGTGTGTGTGATCTAGGGTCTAGGGGTGATAGTGTTAAAGTATCTTCAGTGTGTGTGTGTGTGTGTGTGTGTGTGATAATCTCACGTCAGTATCTCCAGTTTACAGTTTGTATTACTCAGTCCCTCAGAGAGCAGCTTCACTCCTGAATCCTGCAGGTTATTCTCACTCAGGTTCAGATCTCTCAGATTGGAGGAGTTTGAACTGAGAACTGAGGACAGAGCTGCACAACTTTCACCTGTTAGATTACAGCTTATCAACCTGAGAAAGAAAAAATAAAACATCAGATTATTAGAATCTGATTGTGAGTAAACTCTTGTTTTAGTTTTTAACAGATTTATTTGTATCATTTTATGAGGAAATAAACTCTAACATCAACTATTCATAAATGTTCGCCGCTCAGGTGGTGCAGCAGTAAAAACACACACTGGAACCAGAGCTGGGATCTGGAGTACATCGTATCGAATCTCAGCTCTGCCTACCGGCTGTGGCCGAGCG
The DNA here is from genome assembly GCF_030014385.1 of Trichomycterus rosablanca. Lineage (NCBI taxonomy): Eukaryota > Metazoa > Chordata > Actinopteri > Siluriformes > Trichomycteridae > Trichomycterus > Trichomycterus rosablanca. The sequence goes on along the minus strand of NC_085990.1, from coordinate 54,594,448 downwards.
ACTACATGAACAATTGGACTGTTGTTCAGATGGGCGGGACTAAGCCGGATAGGGTCTCTCTCTCATGACTGGTGCAATAACGACCTCTGCTGGCTGATTGGCGCCTGCACATAGATGAGAATAGAGTGCACTTAGGGTGTGTCTCTCCATTCACAACGCTGAGCTGCCATGCGCTCGTCAAAGTGCATTGATTTGATTTGATTTTACTGCTGCTGCATAGTTTAAAAGTAGAGGAATCATTAATAAGCTTTTTGTGCAACGTTATTTATGCATTTGATTCTCTAAATCTTCTTTGCTTTCATTTTGTCCAAACAGGATTTGTCAGATGCAGTGCGAGTCTCCAGTTTCTGCACAAGCTTTGCCACAGTTACAGCAGACTGGGGGATTTTGCATGTGGCTGATCAATGTCCTTATTTTTGACACTTAAAGCAACTAATTGGGTTAGGGATTTAAAGCTTCATTTCCACTAGTTGAAATCCAATAATTAGCTTACCAGAGGGGAGGCCTTGTTAAAAGTTATGATAAAGGTGTTGGTTTTAATCAGCTTGTCATTTTTCTTTAATATAATGCACTTACTATAAATAACATCTTTAAGAGTTACCACCATGGTAATTTCATGTTCTTCCATCCCCTCTAGGTCTCTACATCTGATAACTCCCTTGTTGCTATTCAGCGAGGGAAGACCTTGTCCTGATTCCAAGTTCTGATTCCAAGTTCTGATTCCAAGTTCTTAATACTCATTTAATAGGGATGTCCCGATCTGATCTCAAAGATCGGAATCGGAGCCGATCAAGGCATTTTTTTAACTGATCGGGATCCTAAGCCCGATCCTTTGTTTTACGTCAGCATGTCCGCTGTGTGGAAATACTTTAAACTGGAAAGTGAAACAAGTCCAACAGTAAAGTGTAATGTCTGCACTGTGAGCGTTTCACGAGACGGTGGGAGCAGAGCTGCGTTCATTACTGTAGAATTTTACTGTTTATATGGTGTGTGAGTCGAGGATCACTCCGGTTTACAAAACAATAACTTTAATCCGAGTATGAAAACTTCAGGACCATAACATACAGCTTTTACGAGTTTACGTGCTGAACGACATCTCAGTATCAAGCACTCTGATTGGCTTAGTTATGTAACCGAGCGTCGTAGTGATGCACTCGCTTAATAAAAAAATGAATACACAGTATATTCACAAATTGTCGGGAGCAGAAAACTTTATTAACTTCTTCTGTTACGGTACCGAATAGCGGACAGCTAGAGTCATCGCGTTAGCTATGGAAGCCCCAAAGGGTCAAAACACACTCACTTCGCGTAGAAACATCCATCAAACCATTGTCACGATACAACCACAGAAAAGTCTGTTACAGTTACAACACGCATACAAGTACGGTGGCTCATAAGAAACAAACCAGATATCATTTAACCAAACGATCTACAATTACTACCAATTTGATACGGCACCTAAATAATAACCACTCAGTCGAATACAGCGAGTTTATTATTATTATATGATGAGAAGAGGAACCGGCTGTCCGCTAACACGGCAGAGACGCTGATTCTCCTCAAAAAGAATCTTCACTTCATTCTGAGTGTTCCAGTTTTACTACTACAATGCTGCACTAAGTTTGTTTACTTTATTTTGTAAAAATAAAAGAACATTAAGCAATAGCTTGGATGCAGCATTTTCCCTACAGCACTGCAGAGCTATTAAGGTGTTAAACATGTACACTGGATTAATGTGAATAACTGTAGTGTAGTTGAAGTGTGCACTGTGTGAACAGTATTATCTAGTTCTTATCTAGACAATATCTAGAAAATACAAGTATCGGTTTGAGACTCGGTATCGGATCGGGATTAAAATTAATGATCGGGAACAAAAAAACTTGATCGGGACATCCCTATCATTTAATGATACTCACACAAGTATCTGCCCTGATCAAAATTTTCTGGCATTGTTGACAGGGCTTGTAATACCCATCATGCCTTTTGAATTGCAAATGGGGATTGTTTTGTCAGAGGCATTTCTTTTTGCGTCAATTCCATTAAAATAAATCATGGCCTATGTTCAACTAAACTGAATGGGTTTGATCATACGGTCAGATCTGGGTCACTCATTGGGCCTATCGTTTTTCTTTTTGGTACTTATGTCTGGTTCATGAAGGGTTCATCACCCTTGCTCCCCACCCACCTTGGAGCCCAACAAAGGGGCACGCAGAGCCACAGAACTCCAGCGGTTGTGCACCAGGGATACAAAACTGATATAATCAAGACCTGATGTTGCTGCTGCTTGATAACCCTGAGCCGCCGATTAGAAATACAACCTTGGGCATGTCCTGACCAGCCGACTGCTGTTATCTCCACCCCCCGTCTATATGAAGTCTGGGCCAAAATGCTGTGTTGGGGATGCTGCAGCCACCACTCCCCTCAAACCCCAGGATCCCATTCTCTGCAGAGACGGGTCACACTTTTCACTCGCCATTTACAAGTATCATGAGGGGGCTGAGGACCTATTTTTCCCCGGGTCCCCAAGGAGCGTTCCTCTGTGTGTGTGTGTGTGTGTGTGTGTGTGTGTGTGTGTGTGTTATAATCTCACTCCAGTATCTCCAGTTTACAGTGTGGATTCTTCAGTGCAACACAGAGCAGCTTCACTCCTGAATCCTGCAGCTTATTGTAACTCAGGTTCAGATGTTTCAGATTGGAAATGAGAAGTGAGGACAGAACTTCATGATGTTCATCTGTTAGATAACAACAAGCCAACCTGAGAAAGAAAAGAGAAAACATCAGATAACTGGAATCTAAATGTGAGTAAAATAGAAAAAATTGTTGTTTTAGTTTGTAACAGATTTATCTGTACCGCAAAAAAAAAATCAAACCTAACACGTCAACTATTTATTAATATTTAACCCCCATTTAGCACATAATAACTCCTCTGATAACTGTTACACCAGCTCTCTCTCTATCATTTAAAACTGATTCAAGTTATTTTAGTGTAATGTGATGGTTCATTTCTGTCCCTGATTGATATTATTCCTCGTGTTCTGCAGCTTAGTTGATGAGGGTTGAGGGGAGCATGATGAATATTATAAATTCTGTAATGAAGGGCTTTCTTTTCAACACTTCAAGTCGTGTAGAACATCAAATCTTTTTGTACATTACTCCATTAAAAATAAACAGATAAAAATGAGACATGTCCAATTCCCCACTACAGTTTCAACCTCCACCTCATGTACAACATCCATACTGGCTGAGTAGAACCACAGACTAGCACACGGCCCCTCAGATACACGTGAAGCCATCATGCTTCACCTTTTTACCAGCCAGCAGTGGATTCCTACACAGAGCTGTAACACATACAGAGGAGCATGCTATACTCCAGTATTTCTCAACCATCTCTGTTGTAGCTCAAATAAGGTGATATCCCATACAGCCTCCCCTCCCTCAGACATAAACAACTGTGTGTGTTGAGCACCAGTACAGTCCAGTAGCACCACTAAAACTCGAACTGGAGTGTCAAAGGTGGTGACCTAAAGTAATACAGAAGTTAGTATTAGTTAGTAGTATCTGTGTGTGTGAGTGTGTGTGTGTGTGTGTGTGTAGGGGGTCCTGCATCTGTATTTGTTAAAATTAATTATTTGTACATTCACCACCACCGCTTTATCCTGGTCAGGGTCACAATGGGTCTGGTTTATTAGGCGAAAAGCAGGAAACACCCCAGACAAGTCACCACTCCATCACAGGGCACACGCACACACACACACACGCACGCACGCACGCACGCACACACACACACACACACACACACACACACACACACACACACACACTCAAACAGTTACACTTAGGGCAATGTCTTGTAGCTCCAACTAGCCTGACTGCATGTCTTTGGAAGAAGCCCACTTTGACACAGGGAGAACATGCAAAACATTATCACCAGAGGTTGTGCTGCTGTTGTAGGCTTTGCAGTTTAAAAAAGCATAGATGAAAGCTTAAACAGCCACTACCTGAAAATTCTGCTTCAACAAAAGAGCCGATTTCCTCAAAGTTTGTCTGATTCTACCGGCATTAAGTTATATTTAATATTTAAAAATGTAATTTAATATTCAAACCTATTACACACTTTAAATAAACACAGTTTCTTGTTAAGCTGTTACAGCGTTCTAATACTGATAACAAACTGATGCTAAGGTGCAAGAGATAGAGGTTCTTTATTTGTGAAACAAATGTGGAAATAAAACTTTTAAAACTCGAGTGCTAACTAGAACTAAAAAATTTGATCATATTACTCCTGTTCTATCATCTCTACACTGGCTGCCAGTTAAATTCCGCATTGATTACAAAATACTTTTACTAACCTATAAAGCGCTACATGGTCTGTACCACAGTATCTGAGTGAACTTATTAATCACTACAGCCCAGCGCGTCCACTTCGTTCACAAGATGCAGGGTTACTTATAGTTCCTAAAATTAAAAAGACCACAGCTGGTGGAAGAGCGTTTTCTTACAAAGCTCCACAACTTTGGAATAATCTTCCTGCCTCTGTTCGGGATTCAGACACAGTCTCAATGTTTAAGTCTAGACTGAAAACATATTTATATGGGCTAGTAATGAGGTGTGTGTGTGTTATAATCTCACCCCAGTATCTCCAGTTTACAGTGTGTGTGTGTGTGTGTGTGTGTGTGTATTATAATCTCTCTCCAGTATCTCCAGTTTACAGTGTGTGTGTGTGTGTGTGTTATAATCTCACTCCAGTATCTCCAGTGTACAGTGTGTGTGTGTTATAATCTCACCCCAGTATCTCCAGTTTACAGTGTGTGTGTGTGTGTGTGTGTGTGTGTGTGTGTGTATTATAATCTCTCTCCAGTATCTCCAGTTTACAGTGTGTGTGTGTGTGTGTGTGTTATAATCTCACTCCAGTATCTCCAGTGTACTGTGTGTGTGTGTGTGTTATAATCTCACTCCAGTATCTCCAGTTTACAGTGTGTGTGTGTGTGTGTGTGTGTGTGTTATAATCTCACTCCAGTATCTCCAGTTTACAGTGTGTGTGTGTGTTATAATCTCACTCCAGTATACAGTGTGTGTGTTTGTGTGTGTGTGTTATAATCTCACTCCAGTATACAGTGTGTGTGTGTGTGTGTGTGTTATAATCTCACTCCAGTATCACCAGTGTAGTGTGTGTGTGTGTGTTATAATCTCACTCCAGTATCTCCAGTTTACAGTGTGTGTGTGTGTGTGTGTTATAATCTCACTCCAGTATCTCCAGTTTACAGTGTACAGTGTGTGTGTGTGTTATAATCTCACTCCAGTATCTCCAGTTTACAGTGTGTGTGTGTGTGTGTGTGTGTGTGTGTGTGTGTTATAATCTCACTCCAGTATCTCCAGTGTGTGAGTGTGTGTGTGTGTTATAATCTCACTCCAGTATCTCCAGTGTACAGTGTGTGTGTGTGTTATAATCTCACTCCAGTAGCTCCAGTGTAGTGTGTGTGTGTGTGTGTGTGTGTTATAATCTCACTCCAGTATCTCCAGTGTACAGTGTGTGTGTGTGTTATAATCTCACTCCAGTAGCTCCAGTGTAGTGTGTGTGTGTGTGTGTGTGTGTGTGTGTTATAATCTCACTCCAGTATCTCCAGTGTACAGTGTGTGTGTGTGTGTGTGTGTTATAATCTCACTCCAGTATCTCCAGTGTACAGTGTGTGTGTGTGTGTGTGTGTTATAATCTCACTCCAGTATCTCCAGTGTACAGTGTGTGTGTGTGTGTGTGTGTGTGTGTGTGTGTGTGTTATAATCTCACTCCAGTATCTCCAGTTTACAGTGTGTGTGTGTGTGTGTGTGTGTGTGTGTTATAATCTCACTCCAGTATCTCCAGTGTACAGTGTGGATTCTTCAGTCCCTCAGAGAGCAGCTTCACTCCTGAATCCTGCAGGTTATTCTCACTCAGGTTCAGATCTCTCAGATTGTTGGAGTTTGAACTGAGAACTGAGGACAGAGCTGCACAACTTTCACCTGTTAGATCACAATCAGCCAACCTGAGAAAGAAAAGATGAAACATCAGATTATTAGAATCTGATTGTGAGTAAACTTGTTTAGTTTTTAACAGATGTATTTGTATCACTTTATGAGATTCTAAACAAAATTCAAATCTATTACGTCAACTATTCATAAATATTCAACCGCCCCATTTAGCACATAATAACTCCTCTGATAACTGTTACACCAGCTCTCTCTCTATCTTTTAAAACTGATTCAAGTTATTTTAGTGTAATGTGATGGTTCATTTCTGTCCCTGATTGATATTATTCCTCGTGTTCTGTAGCTTAGTTGATGAGGGTTGAGGGGAGCATGATGAATATTATAAATTCTGTAATGAAGGGCTTTCTTTTCAACACTTCAAGTCGTGTAGAACATCAAATCTTTTTGTACATTACTCCATTAAAAATAAAATAAATAGATAAAAATGAGACATCCAATTCTCCCTCCAGTTTTACATTTATTTTGTAATATAAGTTTTGCAAATAATTATTGTGCCTGATTATTGATTCCGAAAGCCAACAGCAAGGGGGGTTATCTATAAATATCTAATTCAGCAAAGGTAAGCAGCAAAACAGTGTGTGTGTGTGTGTGTGTGTGCGTGTGTGTGTGTGTGTGTGTGTGTGTGTGTGTGTGTGTGTGTGTGTGTGTGTGTGTGTGTGTGTGTGTGTTATAATCTCACGTCAATTTCTCCAGTGTACAGTTTGGATTCTTCAGTGCAGCACAGAGCAGCTTCACTCCTGAATCCTGCAGGTTATTGTGCAACAGGTTCAGCTCTCTCAGATTGGAGGAGTTTGAACTGAGAACTGAGGACAGAGCTGCACAACTTTCACCTGTTAGAGAACAACGAGCCAACCTGAGAAAGAAAAGACAGATTTATTTGTATTAAACTAAACTTAAAATTCAAATCTAACACATCAACTATTCATAAATATTTTAACCCCCCTGAATAGCACATAATAACTCCTCTGATAACTGTTACACCAGCTCTCTCTCTATCATTTAAAACTGATTCAAGTTATTTTAGTGTAATGTGATGGTTCATTTCTGTCCCTGATTGATATTATTCCTCGTGTTCTGCAGCTTAGTTGATGAGGGTTGAGGGGAGCATGATGAATATTATAAATTCTGTAATGAAGGGCTTTCTTTTCAACACTTCCAAGTCGTGTAGAACTACAGACTATTTTACCGATTAGTCGATTACTCTAAACGGTTAATTTTCCTACATAAAATTTACTTCAGAATCTTAATTAAGCTTCTTTTATATTAACAACAAACTGTACGTCATAATAATCTAACAAAACTAAATGTAAACAGGGTTTATGTTCATATGATCAAAATCTCAAGCGCTCCATATTAAACAGAGTGCAGCTCGTGTTTATGGTGTTCTGTACACAAAGCAAAGTGCTTCAACTTATAGCAGAAATAACATAGTTAGATGTAGCCACGTCTCATTAAGTCCAACGTACAGTAACGACAGAATGAGCCCAGATTCTAACATCCACATTCACTCAAAATGCACTTCACATTCTAAACCATGTAAACACAGTGGTGAGTGTTCGGCGCATTCACATGAGCAGCTTTTTGCACTTTGAGCCCTGAACCTGAGCCTTGAGTCTAACTGAACTCGCTAAGAAATACGATATTCCAAGATCTCCGTGATTAAGAAGCATAATGAAACAATATAGACGTGCAACATGGCACTGGTGCTGCTGTGGTACCATCAAAGCTCAGCACAGTGAACAAACCAGCTTTTAGTTCTGTACCAGCTTTAAGTATCACCAAACTTTGGATAATTTGGGTCATGGAAACTTTAATCTTTTCTTTGAAAACTCTACAATCGTCCTCTGACTGCTGCAGACGGCGCTTAATGCTGCAAACCAGTAACCGGACCAGATACGACTGAGGTCCTGCACACAGCGAGTAGTGCTGAAGGAATCATATGAACGGAGACGTTGTAGAAATTAAAAAGGAAAGAAATCATTTATAAACATAGTTTTAAAAACCATGCGTCCACTTCAAATATTGATGTCATCGACTAGGTCGACCAATAGCGGCAGCCCTATTACAGTCACCCTACACACAGTGTGTGTGTTATAATCTCACCAAAGTGTCTCCAGTTTACAGTTTGGATTCATCAGTCCCTCAGAGAGCAGCTTCACTCCTGAATCCTTCAGGTTATTGAGACTCAGGTTCAGAACTCTCAGATTGGAGGAGTTTGAACTGAGAACTGAGGACAGAACTTCACAACTTTCACCTGTTAGATAACAATTATCCAACCTGAGAAAGAAAAGATGAAACATCAGATTATTTACACACAAACAATTTAATTTCCTCCAGCTCCCCAAAACATGCAGAAGGTGGACTGGGTGCTCTAAAAGTGAATGTGTGGTGCCCTGTTATAGACTGGCACCTGCAGTAGATGCACTGTAGCCCTGACCAGGACAGAATGCTGGGTGAAAATAAATGAATAAAAACATTTATGCAGAGTGGTTCTTTCTTTTTAGATGTTCATGCTGTTTATTGATTATTAAATTAAATTCTGTAAGAGATTCAAATTCACTTGTTTCAGCTCATCAACAGCTCAACAACAGATCACAACATTCTTAGGTAAATTAATTCTTGAAAAAAAAAAACACAAAGTGAAACCAGTGATGTAGCTGCTACACTGCTATCTGTAACAAAATTTGCACTGCACTTCCTTTAAAATAATATTTTTTGTCTAAATAAACATTATTGGATAATTATTTAATAAGGTATGTGAGCAAAAGGGGGCAGGATTTCTGTAAAGGAAGGCAGGTAGAAGTGTGGAGACAGCAAGAACGTTACTGGTTGTGTAAATGATCATCTGTAGGATGTAATGCTGTGAGGACAGTAGATGATTTGTAAAGATATTCAAGTAATTGGAAATGAACTGTGCATCAGGTACTTGGTTAGCATACTTAGCTTATGCTAACACATCAGAGAAAATGATTTCCTTCTGTTTGATTACAACAGTTGAGCAATATGTATGAAAGAAGAACATTTTCTATACCAATGTATCCGTTTCTACCCGCTCCACCAAATAGTGGTTTGGGTGACTGGAAAGGTCAAACCTTCACTGGTAACCAGGTAAATATTGTTTGTTTGTTTATTAGGATTGTAACATCATGTTTTACACTTTGGTTACATTCATGACAGGAACGGTAGTTACTCATTACCCAAGATTCATCAGTTCAAAGTTTAATGTCAAACACAGTCCTGAACAATTCAGTGTCTCCAATTCACCTCACTTGCACGTCTTTGGACTGTGGGAGGAAACCGGAGCTCCCAGAGGAAACCCACACGGACACGGGAAGAACATGCAAACTCCACACAGAAAGAACCCGGACCGCCCCACCTGGGGATCGAACCCAGGACCTTCTTGCTGTGAGGTGACAGTGCTACCCACATAGCCACAACCCCAAATCATAAAGTTGGGACAGTATGGAAAACAAAAATAATAACAAACACAGAGTTTCTTACTTTGACTTTTACTTGATGTCAGACAGAATGAACCTGAGATATTTTTGGTACTGACACACCCCCATACCATGATTCACCCTGGTACTGACACACCCCCATACCATGATTCACCCTGGTACTGACACACCCCCATACCATGATTCACCCTGGTACTGACACACCCCCATACCATGATTCACCCTGGTACTGACACACCCCCATACCATGATTCACCCTGGTACTGACACACCCCCATACCATGATACACCCTGGTACTGATACACCCCCATACCATGATAAACCCTGGTACTGACACACCCCCATACCATGATAAACCCTGGTACTGACACACCCCCATACCATGACACACCCTGGTACTGACACACCCCCATACCATGATAAACCCTGGTACTGACACACCCCCCTGGTACTGATACACCCCCATACCATGATACACCCTGGTACTGACACACCCCCATACCATGATAAACCCTGGTACTGATACACCCCCATACCACGATACACCCTGGTACTGACAGACCCCCATACCATGATAAACCCTGGTACTGACACACCCCCATACCATGACACACCCTGGTACTGATACACCCCCATACCATGATACACCCTGGTACTGACACACCCCCATACCATGACACACCCTGGTACTGATACACCCCCATACCATGATACACCCTGGTACTGATACACCCCCATACCATGATACACCCTGGTACTGACACACCCCCATACCATGAAACACCCTAGTACTGACACACCCCCATACCATGATAAACCCTGGTATTGACACCCCCCCATACCATGAAACACCCTAGTACTGACACACCCCCATACTATGAAACACCCTGGTACTGACACACCCCCATACCATGATACACCCTGGTACTGACACACCCCCATACCATGATAAACCCTGGTATTGACACACCCCCATACCATGAAACACCCTGGTACTGACACACCCCCATACCATGATACACCCTGGTACTGACACACCCCCATACCATGATACACCCTGGTACTGACACGCCCCCATACCATGATACACCCTGGTACTGACACGCCCCCATACCATGAAACACCCTGGTACTGACACACCCCCATACCATGAAACACCCTGGTACTGACACACCCCCATACCATGAAACACCCTGGTACTGACACACCCCCATACCATGAAACACCCTGGTACTGACACACCCCCATACCATGAAACACCCTGGTACTGACACACCCCCATACCATGACACACCCTGGTACTGATACACCCTCATACCATGACAGACCCTGGTACTGACACACCCTCATACCATGACACACCCTGGTACTGACACACCCCCATACCATGACAGACCCTGGTACTGACACACCCCCATACCATGATACACCCAGGTACTGACACACCCCCATACCATGACAGACCCTGGTACTGACACACACCCATACCATGACAAACCCTGGTACTGATACACCCCCATACCATGACAAACCCTGGTACTGACACACCCCATACCACGACAGACCCTGGTACTGACACACCCCCATACCATGACAAACCCTGGTACTGATACACCCCCATACCATGATACACCCTGGTACTGACACACACCCATACCATGACAGACCCTGGTACTGACACACCCCCATACCATGAAAAACCCTGGTACTGACACACCCCCATACCATGACAAACCCTGGTACTGACACACCCCCATACCATGATACACCCTGGTACTGACACACACCCATACCATGACAGACCCTGGTACTGACACACCCCCATACCATGACAAACCCTGGTACTGATACACCCCCATACCATGATACACCTGGTACTGAAACACCCCCATACCAAGATACACCCTGGTACTGACACACCCCCATACCATGATACACCCTGGTACTGACACACCCCCATACTATGACAAACCCTGGTACTGATACACCCCCATACCATGACAGACCCTGGTACTGACACACCCCCATACTATGACAAACCCTGGTACTGATACACCCCCATACCATGACAAACCCTGGTACTGACACACCCCCATACCATGACAGACCCTGGTACTGACACCAACCATACCATGATACACCCTGGTACTGACACACCCCCATACCATGACAGACCCTGGTACTGAAACACCCCCATACCATGACAAACCCTGGTACTGACACACCCCCTTACCATGATACACCCTGGTACTGAAACACCCCCATACCATGATACACCCTGGTACTGACACACACCCATACCATGACAGACCCTGGTACTGACACACCCCCATACCATGACAGACCCTGGTACTGACACACCCCCATACCATGACAGACCCTGGTACTGACACACCCCCATACCATGACACACCCTGGTACTGACACACCCCCATACCATGACAGACCCTGGTACTGACCCACCCCCATACCATGACAGACCCTGGTACTGACACACCCCCATACCATGATACACCCTGGTACTGAAACACCCCCATACCATGATACACCCTGGTACTGACACACCCCCATACCATGACAGACCCTGGTACTGACACACCCCCATACCATGACAGACCCTGGTACTGACACACCCCCATACCATGACAGACCATGGTACCGACACACCCTCATACCATGACACACTCTGGTACTGACACACCCCCATACCATGACACACCCTGGTACTGACACACCCCCATACCATGACACACCCTGGTACTGACACACCCCCATACCATGACAGACCCTGGTACTGACACACCCCCATACCATGACAGACCCTGGTACTGACACACCCCCATACCATGACACACCCTGGTACTGACACACCCCCATACCATGACAGACCCTGGTACTGACACACCCTCATACCATGACACACCCTGGTACTGACACACCCTCATACCATGACACACCCTGGTACTGACACACCCTCATACCATGACACACCCTGGTACTGACACACCCCCATACCATGACACACCCTGGTCCTGACACACCCTCATACCATGATACACCCTGGTACTGACACACCCTCATACCATGACAGACCCTGGTACTGACACACCGTCATACCATGACAGACCCTGGTACTGACACACCCTCATACCATGACAGACCCTGGTACTGAAACCCCCCATACCATGACAGACCCTGGTACTGACACACCCCTATACCATGACAGACCCTGGTACTGACACACCCCCATACCATGATAGACCCTGGTACTGACACGCCCCCATACCATGACACGTACTGACACGCCCCCATACCATGACACACCCTGGTACTGACACGCCCCCATACCATGACACACCCTGGTACTGACACACCCCCATACCATGACAGACCCTGGTACTGACACACCCCCATACCATGACAGACCCTGGTACTGACACACCCCCATACCATGACAGACCCTGGTACTGACACACCCCCATACCATGACAGACCCTGGTACTGACACACCCCCATACCATGACAGACCCTGGTACTGACACGCCCCCATACCATGACAGACCCTGGTACTGAAACACCCTCATACCATGACACACCCTGGTACTGATACACCCCCATACCATGACAGAGCCTGGTACTGACACACCCCCATACCATGACAGACTCTGGTACTGACACACCCCCATACCATGAAAGACCCTGGTACTGACACACCCCCATACCATGACAGACCCTGGTACTGACACACCCCCATACCATGACAGACCCTGGTACTGACACACCCCCATACCATGACAGACCCTGGTACTGACACACCCCCATACCATGACAGACCCTGGTACTGACACACCCCCATACCATGATACACCCTGGTACTGACACACCCCCATACCATGACAGACTCTGGTACTGACACACCCCCATACCATGACAGACCCTGGTACTGACACACGCCCATACCATGACAGACCCTGGTACTGACACACCCCCATACCATGACAGACTCTGGTACTGACACACCCCCATACCATGAAAGACCCTGGCACTGACACACCCCATACCATGACAGACCCTGGTACTGACACACCCCCATACCTTGACACACCCTGGCACTGACACACCCCATACCATGAAAGACCCTGGCACTGACACACCCCCATACCATGAAAGACCCTGGCACTGACACACCCCATACCATGACAGACCCTGGTACTGACACACCCTCATACCATGACAGACCCTGGTACTGACACACCCCATACCATGAAAGACCCTGGCACTGACACACCCTCATACCATGACAGACCCTGGTACTGACACACCCTCATACCATGACAGACCCTGGTACTGACACACCCCCATACCTTGACACACCCTGGTACTGACACACCCCATACCATGACAGATCCTGGCACTGATACACCCCCATATCATGACAGACTCTGGCTTTTGTACGTGTTGCTGATAACAGTCTGGATCCTTTTCGTCTTTGGTCCGGATCACACGACGTCCATTTTTTCCAAAAAAAAAAACCTGGAATGCTGATTTATCTGACCACAACACACGTTTCACTGTGTGATGGTCCATCCTAGATGCCTCAGAGCCCAGAGAAGTTGACGCCGCTTCTGGACATGGTTAACATAAGGCTTCTTTTTTGCACAGTAAAGTGTTAAGTGCGACCAAGATGGCGGCGCGTGCACAACACAAGGCTCAGCGTCTCTCCAGACTTTGCATATTAGTAGTTATTAGTCTACTGTTTTTTAGTTTTTGCGTTCCATACTGCCAGGCGAGCATCTCATATAGCCGGCAGACACTGATTAATATTGGTTTAAATAACTTAAATGGTAAATTTGATCTGCAACTTCCTCTGGAAATCTCCAGATCACAGTGGACTACGGAATCGACTCACTTAGCTGAACGAAGCCGGCGCAAGCGCAGAGAACGTAAACAAAGGCGAGAAAAACGCGGAGGGCTACGGGCTAAGCTAACGCTAAACCCGCATCGTACACCGGTTCCCAGCATTTTTCTCACCAATGTACGATCTCTGTCTAACAAAATGGATGAGCTGCGACTCTGGACTACAACACACAAGTGGATCATGGAATGTAACATCATGATTCTGACGGAGACGTGGCTGAATTGTAACATCCCCAGCAGAGCAGTGGAGCTGGATGGACGTAGCATGTTCAGAGTGGACAGAGTGGCAGCAAACTCCGGTAAGAGTAAAGGAGGAGGTCTGTGCATTCATGTTAACAAATCGTGGTGTACAGACTCCATTGTAACTGAAAGTCACTGCTCTGCAAACGTGGAGTATCTGATGATTAAGTGCAGACCTTTTTATCTACCGAGAGAGTTCTCCGATGTTGTTGTTACTGCAGTTTACATCCCACCTGATGCCAACGCCAAGTTAGCTTTGGAAGAACTGAGTACAACAGTCAGCAAACAACAAACTGCACACCCAGACGGAGTTTTTATCATTGCGGGGGATTTTAATCACACCAACCTGAGGACTGTTCTACCAAAATTCCATCAGAATGTCTCATTCTCCACTAGAGGAAAGAACACCCTGGACCATGTGTATTCAAACATTGCTGAGGCATACAAAGCCACCCCCCTCCCCCACCTGGGACAGTCTGATCACCTCTCATTGTTCCTGCTTCCCAGGTATGTGCCACTCATCAAATGTGTGAAAACCACAATAAGGACAGTTAAAGTGTGGCCAGACGGTGCCATCTCCTCCCTACAGCATCAGTTCCATAACACTGATTGGCGCATGTTTTCGTCTGAAGCCTCCATGGACATAGACTTGGACTCATACACATCATCTGTAATAAACTACATCAACACGTGTATTGATAATGTCACCTCTGTCAAGCATGTGAAAATCTTTCCCAACCAGAAACCCTGGATGAACGCCGAGGTTCGACTTCTACTGAAAGCACGGGACGCTGCATTCAGGTCGGGTGATACTGAGGCCTACAGCTCAGCCAGGGCAAATCTGAAAAGGGGCATCAGAAGAGCCAAACACACCTACAAACTGTCTGTTGAGGAGCACTTTCACAACTCTGACCCCCGTCGTATGTGGAAGGGCATCCAGACACTCACCAGCTACAAACCATCACATCCAACCCCTCCATCTGACAGTGCGTCCCTCCCAGATGAGCTTAACAGGTTCTACGCTCACTTTAACTACAATGGACTTCACACCACACAGAGTCGACCACCTGAGGACTGCAACCTCCTTACACTCTCTACAGCTGAGGTGTGTTCAGTACTGAGTAAAGTAAACGTGAGAAAGGCTGCCGGCTCTGACTGCATCCCTGGATGTGTCCTGAGAGCATGCGCTGAACAGTTAGCCCAGGTCTTTACTAACATCTACAACCTGTCACTGGCCCAGGCTACTGTTCCTACGTGCTGGAAGACATCGATCATCATTCCGGTGCCAAAGCATACCCCTGTAGCTTGCCTGAATGGGCCAGTGATAGCTCAGTGGTTAAGGTACTGGACTAGTAAACAGAAGGTTGTCAGTTCAAGCCTCGCCACCACCGAGTTGCCACTGTTGGGTCCAGGGCTCTAGAGTGCGACCAATTTGGTCGCACATGCGACCTAATTTCTCAATGGTGCGACTAAAGAAAATCTCAGGTCGCACCGGTGCGACCAGGCGTCCGAGGGATAAAAAAAAACAACAGCCACACATTAGGCCAATATCATGGTCTAAACCAATCAGAGATAGTGAAGGGCGGGACAATATTGTAGCTGTGATATGTGAGTGACATTCAGCTCAGCCAATCAGAATGCAGCACCCTGTCGTGTGCCTTTATTCCCACACCTCCACCACCGCGCAGCAAAAGACCCATGCATCCCCACGGGACAGCGGCTAGGTGAGCCGACCCTCTACGCAAGGAGCTGTAGCGGTAGCTAATGCTAGCGGTAAAGTGCTGCGATAGTGAAAGTAAAAACACGACAATATTTTCGTTAAGTAAAATATAAAAATAACTAAAAGACCATAATATATTACAATACATGTAGTCAAAATACACAGTGAGTGCACCGCAAACGATTTTGTAAAAGATACAGTAAAGCCGATAATATAATGCACTGCATTTAAGATTACACTCTAACACACACACACACAAACATATACAAATAATTTTAAATATACACACATATAAATAGATATACACACATACATACACATTTACTCTATTATTATTTTTATAATTTTTATAAGTGTGCTATAATTAGTCTATAATACTATAATTAACTGTAAAGAGCATGGGAAGACCATGGCCGGCAGTAGTGTATTTGTGACTGGTTCTAATACATTTCGAATTGAAAGGCTGAAAAAGCACAATGCATCTATAAAACACATTACATGCCGCGATAAATGCACTGCCCGAGTGTCCCCCTCTCCCCACTGCCTTTCAGCGGCATGCAGCAGCAAACAGATCATCAGACGAGGCCATGTTCACCAGATTGTTAGTTATTTACAAGTCAATTTTGCCTGTATGGACAGTGATTTAAAAACTGTAAAACTGCGGTGTTAAATGCGATGCGGTCGAAAATTTGGGTGCACCTAACTTTTGTGCTGGTGCACCTAAGAAAAAAAGTTAGGCGCACCAGTGCAACCAGTGCAAAAAGTTAGTCTAGAGCCCTGGGGTCCCTGAGCAAGGTCCTTAACCCTTAATTGCTCATCGTGTTCTGTTCATTGTGTAAAAATTTGGATAAAAACGTCTGCAAAATGCTGAAGCTGAAAATGTAAATGTAAATGAATGACTTCAGACCGGTAGCTCTCACACCTATTGCAATGAAGTGCTTTGAGAAACTGGTTCTCTGCCATCTGAAAGTGGCGCTACCACCAGCACTGGATCCCTACCAGTTCACTTACCGTTCAAACAGATCAACAGAGGATGCCATTTCCACTGCCCTTCACTCCGCCCTCACCCATCTGGACAATAATGACACTTACATTCGGATGCTGTTTATTGACTTCAGCTCCGCCTTTAATACGGTAATCCTAGCCAAGCTGGTAGCCAAGCTCAGTGACCTGGGAATCAGCACCCCCATGTGTAACTGGGTCTTGAACTTTCTAACAAACAGACCCCAGTCTGTAAGGCAAGGCAAGTTTATTTGTGTAGCACCTTTCATACACAGTGGCAATTCAAAGTGCTTTACATAAAGAAAAAGAAATTAATTAAAAGCATTAAAACATTCCTGAGATCTAGAACCTCAGAAAGACTTCTTGCAAACATTTAGTTACAATTAAGAAAACATGAAATTCAAACAAGAGAGATAAAAAATTAAGAACATGAAAAATTAAAAGAAAATATTATAAAATATACCCTATAATTTGGGAAATACGAAATTAAAACAAGAGAGATAAGCAATTAAAACATGAAAACTAAAAGAAAATATAGTAAAATATACACTACAATTTAGAATGTACACTACTCTATAAAAAGAATTATTAAGAGCCTGAAAAACTAAAAGAAATATGGTAAAATGTGTTTGGTAAAATTTTGAGCTCAATCATAGGCACAAGAAAAAAGAAAAATTTTTAACCTGGATTTAAAGATTTCTACATTTGCGGACCATCTAATATCTCCTGCAGTCTGTTCCAGTTATATGCAGCCCAACAGCTAAATGCTGCTTCACCATGTTTAGTTTGGACTCTGGGCTCAACTAGCTGACCTGAGTCCATGGATCTAAGAGATCTACTGGGTTTATATTCTCTAAACATTTCTGAGATGTATTCTGGGCCGAACCCATTCAGTGATTTATAGACCAGTAGCAGAACTTTAAATTCTATTCTGTAACTAACTGGAAGCCAGTGTAGAGATGTTAGAACTGGAGTGATGTGCTCAGTTCTCTTCGTCTTAGTTAAAACTCTAGCAGCAGCGTTCTGAATGAGCTGGAACTGTTTAATGGCCTTCTTGGGAATTCCAGTTAAGAGACCATTACAATAGTCCACCCTACTGGAGATAAAAGCATGGATCAGCTTCTCTAGGTCTTGTTGGCACACTAGACCCTTGATTTTGGCTATATTTCTAAGGTGGTAGAAGTATGGAGTTAATTTAGTGCCAAAACTTCGCAAACAAACAGAACGTATTCTGTAAATATGATACGATTTGCAAACAAACACAACACGATCTACAAATAAAAAACACGATTTGCAAACAAACACAACACAATCTACAAATGAAAAACACGACTATCTAACGCACACATTGTGATTTACAAATGCAAAACGCCACTGTTGCAAATGCATATGTGACTTTCAAATAAATGCACAGCTGTTTTCTAATACACTGCACTTCACAAACTAATAGAACACGTTTTACAAATACAAGCGCTGTTCCGCAAATGCCGTTCGTGAATCACGTGACTTTTGGCACTGTTCTGGCACTTGTGTCACTTTTGTCAGATTTTCTCACAAATACTGTACATCCCGACTCGTACAAATGCGTCGCACCTGAGCAGTAGGGGGCGCTGTGGGTCCACGTTACAACATGTGAATGAGCGAGAAGAAGCCACTGTTAATTTCTTCTACCGAGCATTTGTCTATAATTCTGTGCTACTTTCGCCCAATTTATTTCTGCTAGCGGTTAGTTAGTTTTAATTTTTATGGTTATAGTTAAAGCGTTTTTCATACAACTAGGGAAGCCAATCGTTTTTAAATAGCTATCTGTGACCTTAACATTACGGAACATTGCAGTTAAGTAGAAGGTTGGGTCTAATAAAGTTCATTACTGACTAAGTGTGTTGAGCATGTTTTACGTTATCTTGTACTTAACTGTTTTTATAAGTAAAACAATTTTTGTTGCTGCTCCCTTGCCAGTTCTGTTTTAATTATTTTTCCTTATTCCATGTTCTGTCCTGTCTGTCTGTCTGTCTGTCTGTCTGTCTGTCTGTCTGTCTGTCTGTCTGTCTGTCTGTCTGTCTGTCTGTCTGTCTGTCTGTCTCTCTCTCTCTCTCTCTCTCTCTCTCTCTCTCTCTCTCTCTCTCTCTCTCTCTATATATATATATATAGTTTAGGTTATGTCCACATTGAAACTGTGACAGTGTGGCCAAATATTTTTGCTGTGTTTATGGTCTTATTTAAGTCTAATTTACTATAAAATATGTTTAAGATAATCATGATGTTGAAAAAACAGTAACACTTGTTGACCCAGTCAGGAATGAAGAACATAACAAGCGAAAAATTGCTAGAGTTTTGCTAAACTATGTGCTAAATTATAGTTGCTAAACTATGCCTATGTGTTCATGAAATAATATGAATTTTTGTAAAGACAAGGGAACCTTATGACAGCAGGGCTGAGTGGTAATTTAGGACAATGCAGAGAATTTAATATCATTGTAACTTATAACGTTATTGTGGACATTATTTACTGATTTTTTTTTAAAAAGAGTGTTACCCGTGTGACCTCTGCAGTAGATGGGTACATTTTAATGTGCAGAATGTACACCCAAACTACATATGGTAAAATGTAGACACGTCCTTCAGAGACTCAGGATGTGTTGTTGTTGTTAATAAATCAGTAAATGGACGGGAATGTATTGACATGCGTGGGTTTCCTCCTGGAGCTTCCGTTTCCTCCTACAGTCCAAAGACATGAAAGCGAGGTGAACTGGAGACAGTAAATTGTCCGTGACTGTGTTTGATATTAAACTTGTAAACTGTTAAACCTCGTGTAGTGAGTAACTACCGTTCCTGTCATTAATGTAACCAAAGTTTAAAACATGACGGTAAAATCCTAATAAATAAATAAACTTGAGATATATGACTGAGATACAAATCAGTGGCTCTATCGAGATGCGCGACCTATAAAATAATAATTCATTCAAGAAGGCAAAGCGCTGCATCCACCTAGACTCACAAGCCGGCTGGAGTGGCTTCTTCTCGCTCATTCACATGTTGTAACGTGGACCCACAGCGCCCCCTACTCCTCAGGTGCGACGCATTTGTACGAGTCGGGATGTATTTGTGAGAAAATCTGACAAAAGTGACACAAGTGCCAGAACAGTGCCAAAAGTCACGTGATTCACGAACGGCATTTGCGGAACAGCGCTTGTATTTCTAAAACGTGTTCTATTAGTTTGTGAAGTGCAGTGTATTAGAAAACAGCTGTGCATTTATTTGAAAGTCACATATGCATTTGCAACAGTGGCGTTTTGCATTTGTAAATCACAATGTGTGCGTTAGATAGTCGTGTTTTTTATTTGTAGATCGGGTTGTGTTTGTTTGCAAATCGTGTTTTTTATTTGTAGATCGGGTTGTGTTTGTTTGCAAATCGTGTTTATTATTTGTAGATCGTGTTGTGTTTGTTTGCAAATCGTATCATATTTACAGAATACGTTCTGTTTATTTGCGAAGTTTTGGCACTAAATTAACTCCATATAGAAGGCTGTTTTGGTGATGGTTTTAATATGGCTGGTGAATGTAAGATCTGAGTCTATTAGAACGCCAAGATTTCGGACTTGGTCTTTGGTTTTTAGAGCCCGGGAACTGTAAGGTTTAGAGCCCGGGAACTGTAAGGTTAGGTAGTCAGGTGTCCTCTAGCCTGACTCTGAGCACTGGTGTTCCACAGGGCTGTGTGTTAAGTCCATTGCTTTTCTCCCTGTTCACCCATGACTGTGTGCCGGGGTGATGGTAAAGTGCAGGTGTTGTTATTATTTATCATTCACACCTGCACTTTACCAACACCCCAGACTGCACACTGGACTGTTGTTATTATTTATCATTCACACCTGCACTTTACCAACACCCCGGACTGCACACTGGACTGTTGTTATTATTTATCATTCACACCTGCACTTTACCATCACCCCGGACTGCACACTGGACTGTTGTTATTATATATCATTCACACCTGCACTTTACCAACACCCCGGACTGCACACTGGACTGTTGTAATTATATATCATTCACACCTGCACTTTACCAACACCCCGGACTGCACACTGGACTGTTGTAATTATATATCATTCACACCTGCACTTTACCAACACCCCGGACTGCACACTGGACTGTTGTAATTATATATCATTCACACCTGCACTTTACCAACACCCCGGACTGCACACTGGACTGTTGTTATTATATATCATTCACACCTGCACTTTACCAACACCCCGGACTGCACACTGGACTGTTGTTATTATATATCATTCACACCTGCACTTTACCAACACCCCGGACTGCACACTGGACTGTTGTAATTATATATCATTCACACCTGCACTTTACCAACACCCCGGACTGCACACTGGACTGTTGTAATTATATATCATTCACACCTGCACTTTACCAACACCCCGGACTGCACACTGGACTGTTGTAATTATATATCATTCACACCTGCACTTTACCAACACCCCGGACTGCACACTGGACTGTTGTAATTATATATCATTCACACCTGCACTTTACCAACACCCCGGACTGCACACTGGACTGTTGTAATTATATATCATTCACACCTGCACTTTACCAACACCCCGGACTGCACACTGGACTGTTGTAATTATATATCATTCACACCTGCACTTTACCAACACCCCGGACTGCACACTGGACTGTTGTAATTATATATCATTCACACCTGCACTTTACCAACACCCCGGACTGCACACTGGACTGTTGTAATTATATATCATTCACACCTGCACTTTACCAACACCCCGGACTGCACACTGGACTGTTGTAATTATATATCATTCACACCTGCACTTTACCAACACCCCGGACTGCACACTGGACTGTTGTAATTATTATTATTGTTGTAAAGTTGAATCTATCTATCTAAGTATGATTAGTGCAGTAACTCTGTATTGTAAAGCTTGATAAAGGTTTGATAAACTAATCCCTCACCCATGTGGTTCTATTAGCTAGTGTTGAGTGGAGGTTCTTGATGACGTCTGAGGGATGGAAGATCACAAGCGTTCAGATTAAGCTTGTGTCCTCGTCCTTACACACTGAAATTTCTCCTGATTCCTTGAATGGTTTAATGATATTCTGTACTGTAGAGGGAGAACATGCAAATCCCTTCCAATCTTTCTTTGAGGTTCATTGTTTTTAAACATTTCAATCATTTTCTCACACATTTGTGGACAAACTGGATCCTCTGATCATCTTTACTCATCAGAGACTCTCAGCCTTTCCTGGATGCTGCTTTTGTACCAAACCATGATTACAATCACCTGTTTAACATCACTTGTTTAACATCACATCATTATTTAGTTGAGCAGATAAAACATGAAATTTATTTTTTATTATTTTCCATACTGTCCAAACTTTTTTGATTTGGGGTTGTATATACATTTGTCAATTACCAAAATCCAAAGAAATTTAACAAAAGATCTAAATCAAATTAATATTTGGTGTGATCACCCTTTGCCTTTAGGATTATAGTCAGGTGTATGATTAACCAGTTACACCAAACAAGTGATGATCATTATTTTTATATGTAGGTTAAAACACAGTCAAATAACTAAAACAGAAACTGTTCTGTAGGAGGCTTAAAACTGGGTGAGGAACAGCCAAACTCTGCTAAGGTCATACACCTTGGTAAGACTGAGCACAGCAACAAGACAAACTGCATCAGTAAGGTCTTTTCCAGGTAAAGATTTCAAAGCTGACTGAGGTTTCAAGATGTGCTGTTCTAAAGAAGCACAAAGAAGGACTATTGAGGAAGCAACGTTAAGGGTCGTAGACAAAGTGGTCTGCCAAGGAAACTTACTGCAGCAGATGAAATACATCATGCTTACTACCATTTGAAATCAGTAGGTGTCCAGCAGTGCCATCAGCTCAGAACTGGGAGAAACCAGTGGGACCCAGGTACACCCATCCAATGTTTAAAGAAATCTTTATGAAAGAACTGTTTGTTTGTTTGGATTTTAACGCCATGACAGGAGCGATAGTTACCCATTAATCAGTTCACAAGGTTAATGTCAAACACAGTCATGGACAATTTAGTGTCTCTAATTCACCTCACGTCTTTGGACTGTAGGAGGAGGAAACCGGAGCACCCGGAGGAAACCCACGCAGACACGGAAAGAACATGCAAACTCCACACAGAAAGGACCCGGACTGCCCCACCTGGGTATCGAACCCAGGACCTTCTTGCTGTGAGGCGACAGTGCTACCCTCTTAGCCACCGTGCCACCCTCATGAAAGAACTGTAGCCAAAAAGCTATACCTTTGATTTGGAAACAAAGCCAAGCAACTTATGCACAAAAACATAGAAACTGGGGTGCAGAAGTGATGATGAGTCAATATTTGAAATAAATACTCAATTAAACAAAAGTCAATTAAAAATAATATAAATAATAACAGATTTTAAGGCTTCTTTTTTGGAAAGGGGGTGAGGTGAGCGGAGGAAGGTCGTAAACACTTATTAAAGAAGCACCACTTAGATAAACTGCAGCTTTACCGGAGCAAAGTGATTTTGTTGCTTATCATCTGTAGCACTTTAGTTACTGTTAGTGCAGTAAATATAAAATCAAATGTTTAATTAAATGAATGTGATCCACACACACAGGTTAGAATAAGTTGTGTTTAGGTGGATCAGAACCACTTCATGTTGCTTCACTACATTTATAATAACAGTAAAAAGCTGCTGCTGTGACATTAATGATGAAAATACTTACTCCGCTCTTCTGGATTCTTTCACCACTGGCAGAAGCTTCAGGAGACATTCATCTGATCCATAATATTTACTTAAATTAAACTCCTCCAGATCTTCTACTGAGTTCAGCAACACAAACACCAGTGCTGACCACTGAGCAGGAGAGAGACTGGTTCCTCTGAGACAACCAGAACCAAAGCGTTTAGAATAAGCTGTTGTATCATAACATACATAACTAATATAAGATTCTATTTTGGTCTGGTAAGTCTGGACCTCCTGCACGAGAGAATGATCATTCAGTTCATTCAGACAGTGGAACAGATTGATGGATTTCTCTGGTGAGGGATCCTTCCTGATCTTCTCCTTGATGTACTCCACAGTTTCCTCTTTACTGTGAGAGCTACTTCCTGTCTGTGTCAGTAGGTCTCGTAAGAGAGTCTGATTGGACTCCAGTGAGAGACCCAGAAGGAAGCGAAGGAAAAGGTCCAGGTGTCCATTCTCACTCTGCAAGGCCTTGTCCACTGCACTCCTGAGGAAATCAGACATGGACTTGGTGAACAGATCAGACAGATCATTGGTTTGTTGTTCTGTTGGCTTTTTGCTGATGAAGCAGATAAATGCAAATAAAGCAGCCAGAAACTCCTGGACGCTCAGATGAACAAAGCTGAAGACCTTCCCCAGGTGTAACCCAAACTCCTCTCTGAAGATCTGGGTGCACACTCCTGAGTACACTGACACTTCTCTGACATCAATACCACACTCTCTCAAGTCTTCTTCATAGAAGATCAGGTTTCCTTTTCCCAGCTGTTGGAAAGCCAGTTTTCCCAGTGCCAGTATCGTCTCTCTGGTCTGATGAGGGTCAGGATCACATTTCCCATGATACTTTTGTTCCTTGTGTTTGATCTGAAAGATCAGGAAGTGAATGAACATTTGAGTCAGAGTTTTGGGGATCTCTCCACCCTCTGCTTCACCCAGCATTCTCTCTAGAACAGAGGCTGAAATCCAGCAGAAAACTGGAATGTGACACATGATGTAGAGGCTTCTTGATGACTTCATGTGTTTGATGATTTTACTGGCCAGGTTCTCATCACTGAACCTCTTCCTAAAGTACTCCTCTTTCTGAGGATTACTGAACCCTCGTACCTCTGTTACCTGGGCTACACACTCAGGAGGGATCTGATTGGCTGCAGCTGGTCGAGAGGTGATCCAGAGGAGAGCAGAGGGAAGCAGGTTCCCCTTGATGAGGTTTGTCAGCAGCACATCCACTGAGGCTGATTCTGTTACATCCCACATATCATCATTGTTCTGGAAGTTTAGAGGAAGTCGACACTCATCCAGACCATCAAAGATGAAAATGATCTTGTAGGTGTTGCAGTTTATTGGTTTTATTCTATTAAATTCTGGGAAAAAATAATGAAGAAGCTCCATCAGACTGAGATGTTTCTCCTTCATCAGATTCAGCTCTCTAAAGGGAAGTGGGAACATGAAGAGAACGTCCTGATTGGCTTTTCCTTCAGCCCAGTCCAGAATGAACTTCTGCACAGAGACTGTTTTTCCAATTCCAGCAACTCCTTTAGTCAGCACAGTTCTGATGGACATGTCTTTAAAGAGGTCCTTACATTTGATGGGTTTCTCCTGTGTTGTTGGTCTCCTGGATGTCGTTTCAATCTGTCTCACTTCATGTTCATTATTGACGTCTCCACTCGAACCCTGTGTGATGTAGAGCTCAGTGTAGATCTGATCAAGGAGAACTGATGATCCAGGCTGTGAGATTCCTTCATTAATTTCTCTATATTTCTCTATCAGTTTGGTTTTGAGGTTCTTCTGATAAACAGAGACCAGCTCTAATAAACAGAAAAACATGAAGGTAAATATTTTACTGTATGAACCAGAGTATTTGTTTGTTTGTTTATTAGGATTTTAACGTCATGTTTTACACTTAGGTTACATTCATGACAGGAACGGTAGTTACTCATTACACAAGATTTATCAGTTCACAAGGTTGTATATAGAACACAGTCCTGGACAATTTTGTATCTCCAATTCACCTCACGTGCATGTCTTTGGACTATGAGAGGAAACCGGAGCACCTGGAGTAAACCCATGCAGCCACGGGGAGAACATGCAAACTCCAAACAGAAAGGACCCGGACCGCCCCACCTGGGGATCGATCCCAGGACCTTCTTGAACCAGAGTATAAAATCTAATGTTATTTACTTATCTAACCTGTCTGATCATCTTTATCAGATACTGATTAATACAGACAGTCCATATTAATTAGACTTAATGTCAGAGTTCTGATTTTAGCTACTAATAATGTTTATTATTATTAGAAATATTAAAACTGAACTGGGGGGTATTCCAGAAAGCGGGTTAAGTGATTAAACCGGGTAAGTTAACTCAGAATTAATGAAAACTCGAGGTTTTCCGTTCCAGAAACCGGGATTAAAGAGAGCCTGTGTCAGTTACTATAGCAACTTACGCTCTGAAGCTAATCTGCTCGCTGGCAGGCTAACTTAAACCTAAACCGGGGTTACACTAAAACCTAACCTGGGGTTACTCGCACTTTTCTCATGTAAACCCGGCGTGTCCTTTCCTCCAGCATCCAGTGGATCCCGACGCGCTAATTATTCGAATTATTCATTCTTAGTTGGGAACGAATCATTAAACTTCGGATTGGATTTATTCGCAAACCTTTCCGTTTTTATCAGTCAGTCAATTCGGGGAGAGTGGGGACGGTTGCCACAAGGGGCAGCTTCAACATTATTAATCACAATAATCACAATATTAACAAAAAGGCTTGTTATAACATTAATTATAACATTATGGATGGAATGTTATGGATTAATATAGAACACCTTTAACATACACACACAGTTTAGTAAGATAAAACAATTTGTGGTTTAAATTGATTGTAGTAATTAACCCCAAACATGATTGTTACTTAAAACATGGCCTATATACTATATATATACACTGTGTGCACAATTATTAGGCAAGTTGTATTTTTGAGGATTAATTTTATTATCGAACAACTACAGTGCTCTCGGTCAATGCAAAATGTTAATAAACCTCAAACCTAAATATTTAAGAAAGTGAAAGTGAGGTTTTGGCTTTCTTAGGAGAATATCTATGTGTGCATAATTATTGGGCAACTATTAGTGTGCAGAATTATTATGCAATTAAATGAAAAATGGAAATGTGTCCATCTCACTTGTTTATTTTCATCTGTTAAAGTGAGAATAATAAACAAACAACTCAAAATTGACATATAAACATTTCTGACATTTAAAAAAAAATCAGTGACCAATATAGTCACCCTTCTTTTCAATAACAGCCATAAGTCTTCCATTCATGGAGTCTGTCAGTTTCTTGATCTGTTGACGATCAACTTTTTGTGCAGCAGCAACCACAGCCTCCCAGACACTGTTCAGAGAGGTGTATTGTTTTCCTGCACCATAAATCTGCCATTTAAGAAGGGCCCACAAGTTCTCAATAGGGTTTAGGTCAGGTGAGGAAGGGGGCCATGTAATTATTCTTTCATCTTTAAGGCCTTTCCTGGCTAGACACGCAGTGGAGTACTTTGATGCATCGGATGGAGCATTATCCTGCATAAAAATCATGGTCCTCTTAAAAAAATGCAGACTTTTTCCTGTACCACTGCTTATAGAAGGTGTCTTCTTAAAACTGGCAGTTGGTTTGGGAGTTGATTTTCAGTCCATTTTCAACACGAAAAGGACCAACTAGCTTATCTTTAATAATACTAGCCAATAGGAGAACCCCACCTCCACCTTGCTGGCATCTGAGTTGAAGGGGAGCTCTGTGGCCGTTACCGATCCAGCCACGGTCCCGTCCATCTGGTCCATCAAGAGTCACTCTCATCTCATCAGTCCATAAAACCTTTGAAAAATCTGTCTTCAGATATTTCCTGGCCCAGTCTTGACGTTTTAACTCATGTGTCTTGTTCAGTAGTGGTCGGGTTTCAGCCTTCCTTATCTTGGCCATGTCTCTGAGCACTGAACACCTTGTACTTCTGGACACTCCAGGTAGGTTTCAGTTCTGGAATATGACGGCACTGGAGGATAATGGTTCCTGGTAGCTTCAGGTTTGATTGTTCTCATATTTTTGGCAGTTATTTTGCGTTTTCTTTTCTCAACACATTTCTTGCGACCCTGTTGACTATTTGCAACAAAATGCTTGGTGGTTCTGTGATCACGCCCCAATATCTTAGCAATTTCAAGAGTGCTGCATCCCTCTGAAAGAATTTTTACAATTTGTAACTTTTCAGAGTCAGTTAAATCTTGTTTTAGGCCCATTTTGCCAGAGGAAAAGAAGCTGCCTAATAATTATGCACAACTTGAAATAGGGTGTTGGTCTTCTTAGGCTCCACCCTCCCTCATTACACAAATACACATCACCTGATATGCTTAAATACAGTAAGCATTCAAGTTTATATAGCTTGGAGTTGGAAAATATGCATATAAATGATGATATGGTCAAAATACTCACTTGCCTAATAATTGTGCACACAGTGTATATATATATACAGTGTATCACAAAAGTGAGTACACCCCTCACATTTCTGCAAATATTTTATTATATCTTTTCATGGGACAACACTATAGACATGAAACTTGGATATAACTTAGAGTAGTCAGTGTACAACTTGTATAGCAGTGTAGATTTTCTGTCTTCTGAAAAGAACTCAACACACAGCCATTAATGTCTAAATGGCTGGCAACATAAGTGAGTACACCCCACAGTGAACATGTCCAAATTGTGCCCAAAGTGTCAATATTTTGTGTGACCACCATTATTATCCAGCACTGCCTTAACCCTCCTGGGCATGGAATTCACCAGAGCTGCACAGGTTGCTACTGGAATCCTCTTCCACTCCTCCATGATGACATCACGGAGCTGGTGGATGTTAGACACCTTGAACTCCTCCACCTTCCACTTGAGGATGCGCCACAGGTGCTCAATTGGGTTTAGTCCATCACCTTTACCTTCAGCTTCCTCAGCAAGGCAGTTGTCATCTTGGAGGTTGTGTTTGGGGTCGTTATCCTGTTGGAAAACTGCCATGAGGCCCAGTTTTCGAAGGGAGGGGATCATGCTCTGTTTCAGAATGTCACAGTACATGTTGGAATTCATGTTTCCCTCAATGAACTGCAGCTCCCCAGTGCCAGCAACACTCATGCAGCCCAAGACCATGATGCTACCACCACCATGCTTGACTGTAGGCAAGATACAGTTGTCTTGGTACTTCTCACCAGGGCACCGCCACACATGCTGGACACCATCTGAGCCAAACAAGTTTATCTTGGTCTCGTCAGACCACAGGGCATTCCAGTAATCCATGTTCTTGGACTGCTTGTCTTCAGCAAACTGTTTGCGGGCTTTCTTGTGCGTCAGCTTCCTTCTGGGATGACGACCATGCAGACCGAGTTGATGCAGTGTGCAGCGTATGGTCTGAGCACTGACAGGCTGACCTCCCACGTCTTCAACCTCTGCAGCAATGCTGGCAGCACTCATGTGTCTATTTTTTAAAGCCAACCTCTGGATATGACGCCGAACACGTGGACTCAACTTCTTTGGTCGACCCTGGCGAAGCCTGTTCCGAGTGGAACCTGTCCTGGAAAACCGCTGTATGACCTTGGCCACCATGCTGTAGCTCAGTTTCAGGGTGTTAGCAATCTTCTTATAGCCCAGGCCATCTTTGTGGAGAGCAACAATTCTATTTCTCACATCCTCAGAGAGTTCTTTGCCATGAGGTGCCATGTTGAATATCCAGTGGCCAGTATGAGAGAATTGTACCCAAAACATCAAATTTAACAGCCCTGCTCCCCATTTACACCTGGGACCTTGACACATGACACCAGGGAGGGACAACGACACATTTGGACACAATTTGGACATGTTCACTGTGGGGTGTACTCACTTATGTTGCCAGCTATTTAGACATTAATGGCTGTGTGTTGAGTTATTTTCAGAAGACAGTAAATCTACACTGCTATACAAGCTGTACACTGACTACTCTAAGTTATATCCAAGTTTCATGTCTATAGTGTTGTCCCATGAAAAGATATAATAAAATATTATATCTTTTATATAATAAATAAAATAAAACACTGTATATATATATATATATATATATATACAGTGTATCACAAAAGTGAGTCCACCCCTCACATTTCTGCAGATATTTAAGTATATCTTTTCATGGGACAACACTGACAAAATGACACTTTGACACAATGAAAAGTAGTCTGTGTGCAGCTTATATAACAGTGTAAATTTATTCTTCCCTCAAAATAACTCAATATACAGCCATTAATGTCTAAACCACCAGCAACAAAAGTGAGTACACCCCTAAGTGAAAGTTCCTGAAGTGTCAATATTTTGTGTGGCCACCATTATTTCCCAGAACTGCCTTAACTCTCCTGGGCATGGAGTTTACCAGAGCTTCACAGGTTGCCACTGGAATGCTTTTCCACTCCTCCATGACGACATCACGGAGCTGGCGGATATTCGAGACTTTGCGCTCCTCCACCTTCCGCTTGAGGATGCCCCAAAGATGTTCTATTGGGTTTAGGTCTGGAGACATGCTTGGCCAGTCCATCACCTTTACCCTCAGCCTCTTCAATAAAGCAGTGGTCGTCTTAGAGGTGTGTTTGGGGTCATTATCATGCTGGAACACTGCCCTGCGACCCAGTTTCCGGAGGGAGGGGATCATGCTCTGCTTCAGTATTTCACAGTACATATTGGAGTTCATGTGTCCCTCAATGAAATGTAACTCCCCAACACCTGCTGCACCCATGCAGCCCCAGACCATGGCATTCCCACCACCATGCTTGACTGTAGGCATGACACACTTATCTTTGTACTCCTCACCTGATTGCCGCCACACATGCTTGAGATCATCTGAACCAAACAAATTAATCTTGGTCTCATCAGACCATAGGACATGGTTCCAGTAATCCATGTCCTTTGTTGTTATGTCTTCAGCAAACTGTTTGCGGGCTTTCTTGTGTAGAGACTTCAGAAGAGGCTTCCTTCTGGGGTGACAGCCATGCAGACCAATTTGATGTAGTGTGCGGCGTATGGTCTGAGCACTGACAGGCTGACCCCCCACCTTTTCAATCTCTGCAGCAATGCTGACAGCACTCCTGCGCCTATCTTTCAAAGACAGCAGCTGGATGTGACGCTGAGCACGTGCACTCAGCTTCTTTGGACGACCAACGCGAGGTCTGTTCTGAGTGGACCCTGCTCTTTTAAAACGCTGGATGATCTTGGCCACTGTGCTGCAGCTCAGTTTCAGGGTGTTGGCAATCTTCTTGTAGCCTTGGCCATCTTCATGTAGCGCAACAATTCGTCTTTTAAGATCCTCAGAGAGTTCTTTGCCATGAGGTGCCATGTTGGAACTTTCAGTGACCAGTATGAGAGAGTGTGAGAGCTGTACTACTAAATTGAACACACCTGCTCCCTATGCACACCTGAGACCTAGTAACACTAACAAATCACATGACATTTTGGAGGGAAAATGACAAGCAGTGCTCAATTTGGACATTTAGGGGTGTAGTCTCTTAGGGGTGTACTCACTTTTGTTGCCGGTGGTTTAGACATTAATGGCTGTATATTGAGTTATTTTGAGGGAAGAATAAATTTACACTGTTATATAAGCTGCACACAGACTACTTTTCATTGTGTCAAAGTGTCATTTTGTCAGTGTTGTCCCATGAAAAGATATACTTAAATATCTGCAGAAATGTGAGGGGTGTACTCACTTTTGTGATACACTGTATATATGAAGACATATATATGACATATTACTGGTAGCAGTATTTTTTACAGCCACATTAATGAATGAAAACCCTATCTGTACAAAAAAAGTCTTTGCAAAATTATGTAAAAGAACGATTTTACTACATATCAATGAATGCTGCAACTGCCCTGTTATGGGTCTGTTCAAGTATGATTTTTTTACACATATTATCATATGTATATATGTTACAGCTGTGTGTGGGTGGGTAACTGACAGATGTGGATTTAATTTTATTAAAATGTTGTATTTTATTATTTGAACAGCAGACAGAATATCCCTCCACATACAGGTAGTGACCATTATCTTAAAAAATGAACAAATGTCATAAAACAGTGTAACATTTAATACATGTTCTGCAACCTACTGTTCTCCATCTTATGGAGATGCTTTCATTAAGATCTTATGTGATGATACCCACATTACAAATATTGAAGCCAAATGGTCAGGCTCTGTGCATGATCACTGAAAATAAAAGTTCATTTCCTTGTCCTTATTCTTCAGTGGGAACATTTATATTTATACACACTTAGCATCGACACCCATCTTAAATTCAAGCAACTGAATTTCTAGCCTTGTCTGTTTTATATGCTCCACCTGAGGATCACACTTTGCAGTTTGTTTCTCCAGATGGACCTTGTATAGATCATTTACACCCAACTATAATAGCACCCAACAATAGCTTTTTGTGTTTTCAATATTTCAGATATTTGGTAAGACATTTTTACTGTTCTAAGCTGAGTTTTGGAGGTAGATGGTCACTCATTTGATTCAGAACTGCCCATCACATTCTGTTAGAGGACAGTCACACACATTATACAGTGGGGCCAAAAAGTATTTAGTCAGCCACTGATTGTGCAAGTTCTCCTACTTAGAAAGATGAGAGAGGTCTGTAATTTTCATCATAGGTACACTTCAACTATGAGAAACAAAATGAGAAAAAAAATCCAGGAAATCACATTGTAGGATTTTTAAAGAATTTATTTGTAAATTATGGTGGAAAATAAGTATTTGGTCAATAACAAGTTCAACTCAATACTTTGTAACATAACCTTTGTTGGCAATGACAGAGGTGAAACGTTTCCTGTAAGTCTTCACCAGGTTTGCACACACTGTAGCTTTTAGTATTTTGGCCCATTCCTCCATGCAGATCTCCTCTAGAGCAGTGATGTTTTGGGGCTGTCGCTGGGCAACACAGACTTTCAACTCCCTCCACAAATTTTCTATGGGGTTGAGGTCTGGAGACTGGCTAGGCCACTCCAGGACCTTGAAATGTTTTTTACGGAGCCACTCCTTCGTTGCCCGAGCGGTGTGTTTGGGATCATTGTCATGCTGGAAGACCCAGCCACGTTCCATCTTCAATGCTCTCACTGATGGAAGGAGGTTTTGGCATAAAATCTCATGATACATGGCCCCGTTCATTCTTCCCTTAACACGGATCAGTCGTCCTGTCCCCTTTGCAGAAAAACAGCCCCAAAGCATGATGTTTCCACCCCTATGCTTCACAGTAGGTATGGTGTTCTTGGGATGCAACTCAGCATTCTTCTTCCTCCAAACACGACGAGTTGAGTTTTTACCAAAAAGTTCCATTTTGGTTTCATCTGACGACATGATATTCTCCCAAATCCTCTTCTGGATCATCCATATGCTCTCTGGCAAACTTCAGATGGGCCTGGACCTGTACTGGCTTAAGCAGGGGGACACGCCTGGCACTGCAGGATTTGAGTCCCTCTCGGCGTAGTGTGTTACTGATGGTAGCCTTTGTTACTTTGGTCCCAGCTCTCTGCAGGTCATTCATCAGGTCCCTCCGTGTAGTTCTGGCATTTTTGCTAACCGTTCTCATGATTATTTTGACCCCACGGGATGAGATCTTGCGTGGGGCCCCAGATCGAGGGAGATTATCAATGGTCTTGTATGTCTTCCATTTTCTTACAATTGCTCCCACAGTTGATTTATTCACACCAACCTGCTTACCTATTGTAGATTCACTCTTCCCAGCCTGGTGCAGGTCTACAATTTTCTTCCTGGTGTCCTTCGACAGCTCTTTGGTCTTGGCCATGGTTGAGTTTGGAGTCTGACTGTTTGAGGCTGTGGACAGGTGCCTTTTATACAGATAACGAGGTCAAACAGGTGCCATTAATACAGGTAACGAGTGGAGGACAGAAGAGCTTCTTAAAGAAGAAGTTACAGGTCTGTGAGAGCCAGAAATCTTGCTTATTTGTGGGTGACCAAATACATATTTTCCACCATAATTTACAAATAAATTCTTTAAAAATCCTACAATGTGATTTCCTGGATTTTTTTTCTCATTTTGTCTCTCATAGTTGAAGTGTACCTATGATGAAAATTACAGACCTCTCTCATCTTTCTAAGTAGGAGAACTTGCACAATCAGTGGCTGACTAAATACTTTTTGGCCCCACTGTAATTGTAGATCAAATGAAATGCCATGCTCTATGTTCAACATATACTGTTTCTCTGTAGGCCTCCCAGTATCATCGCACCTTGAGGCAGCAGAGATAGTTTCTTTATCGTCCTTCTACAGTGTTTTTTTTTTTGTATTAAAGAACATTATTTATATTTATTAGGATCTATAGGGACATTTAGGTCACTAACAATTGCAGAAGGCTTAAAACCACCAATCACTGGAGAGATGGCAATATAAAGTGTTCAGACTGCACCAATGTAGTTCTTAATATTCCACAGTTTATGCACTACAGACTAATGATTTACATGTAATAAACAGCCTTGAACATAGACAGTTTTTGTATTTAATTTTTATCTGCAGCCATGTACATCTGATTTCACTTGGATTACACCTAGATTGAGTAAATGAAAGAAAAAAATGTGTAAAATCGAGACAAATGTTACAACTGACATATTAAACAATTTTACCCTATCCTTCTGCTAAATGTTGAATTATGTTTTTTTTTCTTAATTTAAACTCACGCATTAACTCTGTAAACATTTTTTTGCCATTTGCGACGTCTTTTTTTACGGACACTGCTGTATCCGTAACTGTATCCGACACTGTTAGACACTTTCACTGTCTTAAACATTTTCATGATCTGCACACGCCAACATTAAAATGAACACTTCTATTGGTGTAAAATATGACGGACTACTTTTTCTTTCGTTCACATCCATGGTGAATCTATTTATCGCCACTCCATTGAGAATGCCTGTTTATAGGTAACCGTGAAACCACTTCTGCTGGGTTCAATCTACTCAGACTTGAGTAATCTAACGCTGAACCGCTTTTGTGGAACCGAAAACTCCGGCTATGACACAGCGAGATAAGTCAACTCGGAGTTCAGGTTTAAGTTTGAGGTTTGTTAAACCCGCTTTCTGGAATACCCCCCAGATCTGTGATTAAATCTGGACAAGTTTTGTTGTTATTTTTAAATGAAAGTGATGTAATAAAACCAGCAGCTCTTACTGGTCTGCAGTTTGTTGGCTAAATCTGTCTGGTTCATCTTCTTGAGGACATGTAGTGTGATCTTCAGCACCTCCTCTCTGAAACTACATTGATCCTCCTCATCCTTCACCTCAGAGCATTCTGGGTAATCTGGACTCAGTATTTTCTTATATTTATGCAGCTCATTCTTCAACAGAGTGAAGACCTTCTGCTCCAGCTCCTGATTAATAAATACACAATAATAAAACATCGAGATGTTTTAAGACTACACAGGTACATTTAGCTCCAGAATTACTGGCATCCTTGGTAAAGATGAGTAAAATGTCATGACAGAATCTCTCCAGATCCTCCAGGTTTCAAAGTTTCTCTCGTGTGTACTCTTGTCTTTAGCTCACCTTGTAACTCTACATTTACATTAATAATCAGATCTAATGTTAACACACACTTCACAGGCAGAGCTGTTTACAAGTGTTTGTGGTCTCAGTGCACCAGTGCCATAATAAGTATATACAGGGGTTGGACAAAATAACTGAAACACCTGGTTTTAGACCACAATAATTTATTAGTATGGTGTAGGGCCTCCTTTTGTGGCCAATACAGCGTCAATTCGTCTTGGAAATGACATATACAAGTCCTGCACAGTGGTCAGAGGGATTTTTAGCCATTCTTCTTGCAGGATAGTGGCCAGGTCACTACGTGATGCTGGTGGAGGAAAACGTTTCCTGACTCGCTTCTCCAAAACACCCCAAAGTGGCTCAATAATATTTAGATCTGGTGACTGTGCAGGCCATGGGAGATGTTCAACTTCACTTTCATGTTCATCAAACCAATCTCTCACCAGTCTTGCTGTGTGTATTGGTGCATTGTCATCCTGATACACGGCACCGCCATTGGATGCACATGGTCCTCCAGAATGGTTCGGTAGTCCTTGGCAGTGACGCGCCCATCTAGCACAAGTATTGGGCCAAGGGAATGCCATGATATGGCAGCCCAAACCATCACTGATCCACCCCTATGCTTCACTCTGGGCATGCAACAGTCTGGGTGGTACGCTTCTTTGGGGCTTCTCCACACCGTAACTCTCCCGGATGTGGGGAAAACAGTAAAGGTGGACTCATCAGAGAACAATACATGTTTCACATTGTCCACAGCCCAAGATTTGCGCTCCTTGCACCATTGAAACCGACGTTTGGCATTGGCACGAGTGACCAAAGGTTTGGTTATAGCAGCCCGGCCGTGTATATTGACCCTGTGGAGCTCCCGACGGACAGTTCTGGTGGAAACAGGAGAGTTGAGGTGCACATTTAATTCTGCCGTGATTTGGGCAGCCATGGTTTTATGTTTTTTGGATACAATTCGGGTTAGCACCCGAACATCCCTTTCAGACAGCTTCCTCTTGCGTCCACAGTTAATCCTGTTGGATGTGGTTTGTCCTTCTTGGTGGTATGCTGACATTACCCTGGATACCGTGGCTCTTGATACATCACAAAGACTTGCTGTCTTGGTCACAGATGCGCCAGCAAGACGTGCACCAACAATTTGTCCTCTTTTGAACTCTGGTATGTCACCCATAATGTTGTGTTTGAGCAAAACTGTGCCCTTACCCTGCTAATTGAACCTTCACACTCTGCTCTTACTGGTGCAATGTGCAATTAATGAAGATTGGCCACCAGACTGGTCCAATTTAGCCATGAAACCTACCACACTAAAATGACAGGCGTTTCAGTTATTTTGTCCAACCCCTGTACATACATGTACATATTATGAATTGTAGCGTTTTTGATACATTAAAGCTACATTAGGTTTAGGGTCAGATGACTAAAACAGTCACAACAAAAGCTTGATTCTGTGCTAATCCCACCTTATAAGTATTTTTATTATATAAAATCTAATTTAAGGATACATTTCTCTAAAATTTTGATGCAAGATTTCACTAACTAGCTAAATTCTTTTGCCATCAAGGGGTGCCAATAATTTTGGAGCTCACTATATTACACTGTTCCATGACAGTGATGCCAGAGTTACTGTTTATTATAACAGATAAACTGTAATCATCTCTGATTAACCATCACACTGTTACATGTATGAAAATGGAAATTCCTGCAATATAAAGAAACACATTACACACAAAAATTCAGACACACACCTCAAATATGGAGTCCAACTCATTTCTGATGCTTCTTTCTGATTTCTTTGATTTCTCTTGGTTTCTGTGAACAACCATACATGGTGATGAGATGGTGATGAGATGGTGAAAATAGATAAACAATTATTAATAAAACAGAACCTTAATAAATAAAATAATGATGGAGTAAAATATATTTTGAACATGGCCTACATTATCATAACTAACATGCTATATTTGGGATTATACAACAGTTAGTTCCGACCTTACAATC
This sequence comes from Trichomycterus rosablanca, assembly GCF_030014385.1. Lineage (NCBI taxonomy): Eukaryota > Metazoa > Chordata > Actinopteri > Siluriformes > Trichomycteridae > Trichomycterus > Trichomycterus rosablanca. The sequence continues at coordinate 54,556,703 of NC_085990.1, read as the reverse complement.
TGATTGGTTGAGAAGCGTTCTCACTGTGCTGATATTGGTGATAACAGCACGGGCTTTTCACACAATAACTGTATTACTCTGCTGACGCGTTGCCAGTAACGACGAGCTTCATGCACACACACACGCACGCAGGCGACACCAACTTTTTTTCCCGATCGCGTTTTAAATCTGTTATCTGATATACAATCTACATAAATCAGTTGTCTAATTCACTATCTAGTGCACTATGTAGGGAACATAAATCCGTGATTTGAGACACAATCTAGTGCACTATGTAGAGAACATTAATGTGTTTGTGACGCGAACAGTTAGCTTAATAGCCCAGTTAACAGCTCCTAAAAGTTCTGTTATCACCCATAATCCTTTGGTGTGTGCAAGAGTTTTTTTTATTTCTTTTTTTTCCCTTCGGAGGTTCTTGCCATCTTCTTCTTCTTCTTCTTGTTCTTACCTCCCTGAAATGAGTTTTTGCAACTTGGGATATCTGTTTTGTAGTGTTAAACTTTATATTGGTTGTGGAACTACTTTTTGGCGGAACGTATTGTCAATATTAAAGCATATTTAATATGAAATTCAGGGCTTCTTTCATTTATTTTCTTTCTTTATTTTGTAAAAACTGTTGTATTAAAGCAATAGAACACTTGAGGTCGTGTGTTATCGCGAATAACATCACAGCTGTGATGATGTACTCGCCTTCGGCTCGTGCCTGCAACCAAATCACAGCCGTGATGTTATTCGCGATAACACACGACCTCTCGTGTTCTATTGCTTAATTAAGAAACATCTGATGTACCATTTTAGTATAAATATAAATATTTATATTTTTATGAAGCCATATCTCATGTAGTTGAACACTATATAGCCAAAAGTATGTGGACAACTGGCCATTAATTTGTTGGTAAAGCCATGTCAAAACCAGGGACGTTTACTTCATGAAATTTACTTCAATGAAATTCAATGAAAAATTAAATTTACTTAATTTTCATCTCATTAAAAGCAGCGCTCGGTAGGATTCGGATTCTACGAACGGCATGCAGCAGCAGACGGAGCTGGCTCGGGGCCAAAAGGAGGCGGTGTGTGAGAAAGCAGAAGAGGGGTAAAAGATCCAGGTCTGCTATCCAAGCTAAGAGCTAATGCTAACAGACCCGCTATTCCATCGCTCTTTTTATCTAATGTCCGGGCTTTGGATAATAAAATGGATTTGCTGCAACACAGACTGTGCCATCGGGAGATGCAAAGCTGCAGTGTTCTTGTTCTAACAGAGACGTGGCTTAATAACAACATGCCGGACTACGTCTTCGAGCTCGCCGGACGGCTACTTTTCCGCTCGGACAGAAACCGGCAGCTCTCCGGTAAAACCAGAGGAGGACTCTGCATCTATCAACAAAGGTTGGTGCACGAACTGTTCTGTAGTAGGCAAACATTGCTCTGATGTGGTGGAATATTTAATACTAAAATGCCGTCCCCACTATCTGCCTCAGGAATTTACAACAGTGTTCATAGTTGCGGTTTATGTTCCCCCGCAGACAGCATTGGTTCGCTACAACATAAACACCCAGAAGCATTATATGTAGTGGCAGGGGACTTCAACCACGTGAATCTACAGGACATTTTACCCAAATTTCACCAACACGTTAACTTTGCGACTCGCTCCTGCATACTGCCCGGTGTCCAGGAGCAAAAACCCTGACACAAAAACCATCTGTGTGTGGCCTGAAGGTGCTGTGTCCAGGCTACAGGACTGCTTCGAGATCACAGACTGGCAGATATTCAGGGAAGCTGCAACATCAGAGAGCAATGTTGATTTGGAGAAATACACAACATCTGTTATGGATTACATTAGGACATGCATGGAGAATGGATCCAAGAAGGCGGCGCGTTAACACGCAGCGGCCGCTCTGGGGTCGAAAACGGTGTTTTTTTCGTTGTTTTCAGGAAAAGTTTGTAAGTTTGTTTAGGACAGTTTTGTTTGTAAACGTATGGAAACCACTTTTGACTTAGTTTACAACCGCCAGACACTGCTACAATTGAGAAAACAGTCAGAAACCAACCTGCAAGATGATCTGCAGCGAACTCTGTATGAACTCTGCCTACTTCGCGAACCAGGCCTGCAGTCCTCGGTGTTACCTGAAGCAGGTGACCGGGGGAGGGGGCGCCGCAAGCGGTGCTCGAGGAAGCAGAAGCGTGGAAAGCGAGCCGGGGTCCGTGCTAGGCTAAAAGCTAACCCAAGCCGGCCGGCTCTACCATCGTTATTCCTCGCAAATGCATGCTCTCTGGAGAATAAACTGGACTGTATCAGACTTCAGCGAACTACCCAATGTGAGTACAGGGACTGTTGTGTTTTAATTTTCACTGAAACATGGCTTAGCGACAACATTCCAGACAGTGCCATTCAGCTAGACGGGTTAGCATCGTATCGCGCCGATAGAAATGCAGCTCAGTCCGGTAAAACACGAGGAGGAGGCGTTTGTGTTTACATTAACACCGAGTGGTGCAAGGACTCTGTGCTTGTTGTGGCGCACTGTTCTCCGATGGTGGAATTTGCTATTGTTAGATGCAGACCTTTTTATTTACCACGGGAATTCACCAGCGTGCTTATTGTCGCGGTGTATCTTCCGCCCAGCGCGAACGCGAAGGAAGCATTGAGCGAACTTTACAGAACCATCAGCGAACTGCAGAACATTCATCCAGACGGACTGTTTATTATCGCTGGGGATTTTAATCATGCAAATCTCAAGTCTGTTCTCCCTAAATTCCATCAGCATGTGGACTTTGCTACGAGAGGAGCGAACACGCTGGATAATGTTTACACGAACATTGCCGGTGCGTACCGGGCGGAGCCCCGCCCCCACCTCGGATACTCAGACCACATCTCTGTAATGCTAATTCCAGCATACAGAGCACTCGTCAGGCGCTCCAGACCTGTACAGAAACAGGTGAAAACCTGGCCAGAAGGATCCATCTCTGCTCTTCAGGACTGTTTTGAGTGCACTGACTGGGACATGTTTAGGGAGGCTGCAACATACGGCGATTACACTGATCTAGAGGAGTACACGACTTCAGTGACCTGCTACATCAGCAAATGCATTGAGGACGTCACTACCACTAGAACCATCACTTCCAGACCCAACCAGAAGCCGTGGATGACTCCAGAGGTGCGTGCACTGCTGAGGGCCCGAGACTCCGCTTTTAAAGCAGGTGACCAGCCGGCTCTGAGAACAGCGAGAGCCAGACTGTCCAGGGCGATCCGAGAAGCAAAGCGCGCACACGGCCAGAACATCCACAGCCACTTCCAGAACAGCGGTGACACACGGCGCTTGTGGCAGGGCATCCAGGCCATCACCAACTACAGGACGACTCCACCCGTCTGTGACAGTGATGACTCCCTTCCAGATGCGCTGAATGACTTCTACGCTCGGTTTGAGGCGCAGAACAACATGTTGGCGAGGAAGATGACGCCACCTTGTGACGACCAGGTGCTTCGTCTCACCACAGCGGACGTGAGGAGAACTCTGCACAGAGTCAACCCACGGAAAGCTTCTGGACCAGACAACATTCCTGGCCGAGTGCTCAAAGGATGTGCAGACCAGCTGGCAGATGTATTCACTGACATCTTCAACATCTCCCTGAGCAGCGCCATCGTTCCAACGTGCCTCAAGACGACCACCATCGTACCCGTGCCAAAGAAGTCATCTGTGTCATGCTTCAATGACTATCGTCCCGTAGCACTCACGCCTATCATCACGAAGTGCTTCGAGAAACTAGTCATGAGGCATATTAAGACCCTACTGCCTCCCACCATGGACCCACTGCAGTTTGCGTACCGTCCTAACCGCTCAACGGACGACGCCATATCCACTACACTCCACCTGGCTTCTACACACCTGGACAGAAAGAACACTTACGTCAGGATGCTGTTCATAGACTTTAGCTCAGCATTCAACACCATCATTCCTCAGCATCTAATTGGAAAGCTGAGCACGCTGGGCCTGAACACCTCTCTCTGCAACTGGATCCTGGATTTCTTGACTGAGAGACCTCAGTCCGTCCGGATCGGTAAGAACACCTCCAGCACCACCACACTGAGCACCGGCGCTCCCCAAGGCTGTGTGCTCAGTCCACTGCTGTTTACTCTGCTTACGCACGACTGTACAGCAATGCACAGCTCGAATTCCATCGTTAAGTTTGCAGACGACACAACTGTGGTGGGACTCATCAGCAACAACGATGAGTCAGCGTACAGAGAGGAGGTACAACATCTAACGGACTGGTGCCAAGTCAACAACCTGTCTCTGAACGTGGATAAAACCAAAGAGATGGTCATTGACTTTAGAAAGACACTAAGGGACCACTCCCCACTGCACATCGACGGCTCATCTGTTGAGATCGTCAAGAGCACCAAATTTCTCGGTGTTCATCTGGAGGAGAATCTCACCTGGACCCTCAACACCAGTTCCATCACCAAGAAAGCCCAGCAGCGTCTCTACTTTTTGAGAAGACTGAGGAAAGCTCATCTGCCACCCCCCATTCTCATCACGTTCTACAGAGGAACAATCGAGAGCATCCTGAGCGGCTGCATCACTGTCTGGTTCGGAAATTGTACTGCGTCAGACCGCAAAACTCTCCAGCGAGTAGTGAGGACAGCTGAAAAGATCATCGGGGTCGCTCTTCCATCTCTCACGGACATTTTTAACACCCGCTACATCCGCAAAGCTCTCAGCATTGTGGACGATCCAACCCATCCATCACATGGACTTTTTACTCTGCTCCCGTCTGGGAGACGATACCGCAGCATCCGGACTAACACAACCAGACTGTGTAACAGTTTTATCCCTCAAGCAATCAGACTCCTCAATTCAGTACTGTAACAATTTCCTCCGGAAATTTTCTGCTGCCACACACTAAACTATGCTATTGTCTGTTACTATGCTACTATGCACAAGTTACTATGCACAAGTTTCTTTAATTTCTGCACCTTACTCGCATTTTTGCACCTTATTTAATTTTTAAGCACCTTATCTGCATTGCCATTTTACGCTGCTAATGTACAACATGTCACTACCTCATAAACCATTGTACCATCTATTCACCATCATGTACTAACACTTGTCTTTAGTCCTGTCTTCTAATTACTTGTTTAGATTAGGGATAATTAGGAATATCTTTTGTAGTTATTTATTATAGGATTTTTTGTATTTATTGTTGTATTTACACTGTTTTGTATTGTCTTGCACTTTTTGTACTGTGTTACACCGTGATCCTAGAGGAACGCTGTTTCGTTTCAATATGTACTTGTATGTAGCTGAAATGACAATAAAACCTCTCTGACTCTGACTCTGACTCTGAATGTGACCACCTCAAAGCCTATAACCATCAGGCAGAACCAGAAACCATGGATCAACGGCGAGGTGCGTTCCCTGCTGAGAACCCGTGATGCCGCATTCAGGGACGGTGATGAAGCTACACTTAAAACTGCTGAAAGAAACCGGTCTGCTGGAATAAAGCTGGCAAAAGCCACATATGCTCTTAAGATTCAGGGTCATTTCACATCAAACGACCCACAGAGCATGTGGAAGGGCATTAGGTGCATCACAGACTACAAGAGGGAGGGCACCTCAACACCTTTTATGCACGCTTTGAGGTCTCCAACACCACCTCCCCCTCCCAGCTCGCACCCTCCTTGGACGAGCCCCCAGCCATCAGCGTAACAATAGCAGAGGTGAGAAGAACACTGCTGAAAGTCAACCCCCAAAAGGCCCCCGGCCCTGATGGAATTCCAGGTAGAGTTCTGAGGGAATGTGCATATCAACTGTCTGAGGTCCTGACGGATATATTTAACATCTCACTGTCACAGGCCAGAGTTCCAGTATGTCTCAAAACATCCACTATCATCCCTGTACCAAAGTCCTCTTCAGCGACGTGTCTCAACGATTACCGACCTATTACACTCACTCCTGTCACCATGAAGTGCTTCGAGAGGTTGGTGAAGAGGCACCTGAAACAAACCATTAATGTAGCGGAGGACGTACACCAGTTTGCATATAGGCAGAACCGGTCCACAGCTGACGCCATCACTACCCTGACCCACCAGGCCCTCACCCACCTGGAAAACAAGGACTCCTACGTGAGGCTGTTGTTTCTGGACTTCAGTTCTGCATTTAATACCATCATCCCGCAGAAACTGGTGTCCAAGCTGGAATCACTGGGAACCTCTTCCCTGTGTAACTGGGTCTTGGTCCCTGTGTAACCGGGTCCTTCCCTGTGTAACTGGGTCCTGGATCTCCTGACCTGCAGGCCTCAAAATGTCAGGATAAACAACATCACATCCTCCACCATCATCCTGAACAGCGGCTCCCCCCAGGGCTGTGTGCTCAGCCCACTACTGTACACACTGATGACCTATGACTGCAGAGCTCACTACAAGAACAACCTCGAGGTCAAGTTCCCGGTGACACAGTGGTGGTCGGACTCATCACGGAGACGAGTCGGCATACAGGAAGGAGGTGGAGGACCTAACATGGTGGTGCAGAGACCTCAACCTCATCCTCGATGTTCAGAAGACCAAGGAGATGATTGTGGATTTCCACAGGACTGGTACAACCCCTCCTCCTCTACTCATTGATGGATTAGCTGTGGAGATGGTCCCCTCCATCAAGTACCTTGGGGTACACCTGACTGACACGCTCACCTGGCATACCAACACCACGGCTGTCATAAAGAAGGCCAACCAATGCCTGGATTTCCTGATGAAGCTGAGGAGGGCAGGTCTTCACACAGACATCCTCAGGTCCTTCTACAGCTGTGTGGTGGAGAGCATCCTGACCACCTGCCTCACTGTGTGGTATGCTGGCTGCACTATGGCAGAGAAGGAGGCGCTGCAGAGAGTGGTAAAGTCTGCACAGAGGACCATCGGATGCAGCTTACCACCCATCGGGGACACATACACAACCAGGTGTAAGGAAAGAGCCACCTGCATCTTCCGTTACCCCACCCACCCTGCACACGGACACTTCACCCTGCTTCCCTCTGGTAGGAGGCTGCGCTGCATCCGAGCAAAAACAACAAGACTGAAAAACAGCGTCTTTCCGCATGCAGTCAGACTGTTGAACTGTTCTATCCCCCATATACTGTCTATGCACCAGTTACCTTAAACACCTGTGACCTGGTGCTGCCTTTTCTGCTGCTATACTTTGAATCATGCACTTTAGATCCACATAAAGCTGCTGTAGTTCTACTTCTGTAGCTACTAGTTATTTCTTCTAGTTTTTGAAGTCTTAAGTAGGGTTGGGCAATATTGCCGATTTTCATACCGTCATACCATCTTCATAAAATACCGCGGTATATGGTATTACCGCCGGGGGGGTATTGGGTTGTGCGGACTTCTCTCTGTTAGTAATGGGTCGTTCGCGAGCGATCCGATTCTATTAAACGGCTCTTTCAAATGAATCGAGTTGCATCTCTGGGAACCGTTATACAGCGGTGCTTGAAAGTTTGTGAACCCTTCAGAATTTTCTATATTTCTGCATAAATATGACCTAAAACATCATCAGATTTTCACACAAGTCCTAAAAGTAGATAAAGAGAACACAGTTAAACAAATGAGACAAAAATATTGTACTTGGTCATTTATTTATTGAGGAAAATTATCCAATATTACATATTTGTGAGTGGCAAAAGTATGTGAACCTTTGCTTTGCAGCAATAACTGCAACTAAACGTTTCCGGTAACTGTTGATCAGTCCTGCACACCGGCTTGGAGGAATTTTAGCCCGTTCCTCCGTACAGAACAGCTTCAACTCTGGGATGTTGGTGGGTTTCCTCACATTAACTGCTCGCTTCAGGTCCTTCCACAACATTTCGTTTGGATTAAGATCAGGACTTTGACTTGGCCATTCGAAAACATGAACTTTATTCTTCTTTAGTCATTCTTTGTAGAAGGACTTGTGTGCTTAGGGTCGTTGTCTTGCTGCATGACCCACCGTCTCTTGAGATTCAGTTCATGGACAGATGTCCTGACATTTTCCTTAAGAATTCTTTGATATAATTCAGAATTCATTGTTCCATCAATGATGGCAAGCCATCCTGGCCCAGATGCAGCAAAACAGGCCCAAACCATGATACTACCACCACCATGTTTCACAGATGGGATAAGGTTCTTATGCTGGAATGCAGTGTTTTCCTTTCTCCAAACACAACGCATTTCATTTAAACCAAAAAGTTCTATTTTGGTCTCATCTGTCCACAAAACATTCTTCCAGTAGCCTTCTGGCTCGTCCACGTGATCTGTAGCAAACTGCAGACGAGCGGCAATGTTCTTTTTGGAGAGCAGTGGCTTTCTCCTTGCAACCCTGCCATGCACACCATTGTTGTTCAGTGTTCTCCTGATGGTGGACTCATTAACATTAACATTAGCCAATGTGAGAGAGGCCTTCAGTTGCTTAGAAGTTACCCTGGGGTCCTTTGTGACCTCGTCGACTATTACACGCCTTGCTCTTGGAGTGATCTTTGTTGGTCGACCACTCCTGGGGAGGGTAACAATGGTCTTTAATTTCCTCCATTTGTACACAATCTGTCTGACTGTGGATTGGTGGAGTCCAAACTCTTTAGAGATGGTTTTGTAACCTTTTCCAGCCTGATGAGCATCAACAACTCTCCTTTGTTCGTGCCATGATACACTACCACAAACATGTGTTGTGAGGAGCAGACTTTGATAGATCCCTGTTCTTTAAATAAAACAGGGTGCCCACTCACACCTGATTGTCATCCCACTGATTGAAAACACCTGACTCTAATTTCACCTTCAAATTAACTGCGAATCCTAGAGGTTCACATACTTTTGTCACTCACAAATATGTAATATTGGATCATTTTCCTCAATAAATAAATGACCAAGTACAATATTTTTGTCTCATTTGTTTAACTGGGTTCTCTTTATCTACTTTTAGGACTTGTGTGAAAATCTGATGATGTTTTAGGTCAGGGGTCACCAACCTTTTCAAGACCAAGAGCTACTTCAAGGGTTCCTAATAATACAAAGGGCTACTTGTTTGATACAAACTTTCTGAATAACATAAGGTTGCATGATTCACTTTTAAGTATATTATTATTATTATTACTATTATTATTATTATTTATGTTATTATTAATAAATATTCATATATATGAAGAGTCTGCTCATATGTTAATGTTAATGATTCCTCAAAAAAATTATTAACAATGATTTACCATGGTAGGAAACACATATATTTCAGCATGTAATGTTGTTCATCTCTAATGATCTAAATCTGTTTTAATATTTGAAAGTCAGAGCGATCACATCTGTGATATGTTTGTAAATATTGTTCCTGAAAGTTTTGTATGAATGAGCAAATTTCTTGCATTTTGATCATCACACCATTTCTATCTTTTCTTTTTTTTTTTTTTTTGTACCATTTTTAGGAAATCATTAACAGTCACATCTTCAAATCATGTCCCGTTTGTACTTATCACTTTTTTGTAACGTTTTAGAACAAATTATGAACTCGGTCCATGTTTGTACAAATGATCAGTTAAGTACGATTAAAAAAAAATAAAGCTGTGATGTACATGGAAGTTTTTGTGACACGTACTGAAGTGTCTCTCCACATTCCTCCCAATCGTTGTGAAAATATTAAGTTCTCTTTCCTTTTCTTGTGTTTTTTCACTTGTGTTATTGATTAAAAAAGAGCAGCAACACAAATAAATTTTTAGACGGCGCTCAATAGTCACTAGTGCTATATTAGAACATGCCCCGCACCAGGTTGGTGACCCCTGTTTTAGGTCATATTTATGCAGAAATATAGAACATTCTAAAGGGTTCACAAACTTTCAAGCACCACTGTACATATGTTTTATATGTTTTTTTCATTTTTGCGGCGTTCTTATCGGCTGTAATACACCCATTCTGCTTCACATCAGTATGGGGAATAAATCAGTCATAATAAAAGCTGTTTACTGTCGGAATTCAAATCCGAAATCAGAGTATCGCGACGAGTGAGCGCGACCGACACACACACACACACACACACACACACACACACACACACACACACACAGAGATAATATTATATTGTATAAACTTGCACAAGTGTGTTTTTTTTGCAAGTTCGGGCTTGTCAGTGAATGTAACCGTATTCGGTACACGGAGATGTTATATTGACATGCCAGCGCGTTGTGCTACCCCATCCCATGATTTTGAATGGCAAGATACTAACTGTTAGCTTAGCAAGCGAAACCCGATGGAATCGCTGTCTAAGTAGCACGTTCAAATAACCTGCCTTATAATAAGTCATTGACTCTACTCTACTGAGGCAGCTGCCTGTGTAGGCAGTAAGAGAGCAAGGCAGCTCACTAGGTGTTTGAACACACCCCATGTAGAAAGCTCCCTAGCTTTTGTGTTATCACCTCAAACAGTGAGCTCCCCCACAACCAATCAGTGAGCTCCAACCGCCTACAACTCCCACCCCTCCCTTACTGTGGATGCGCGCAGGTCTTAAAGTCTCAGTTTTCAAGATGGACCTTAAGCAGAAATTTGCCGCTTCACATTTTTAAAATACCGTCACCATTTTCAAATACCGCGGTATACCGCAATACCGTCATACCGCCCAACCCTAGTCTTAAGTTTTATTTTTACTTAACACAGTTTTTTTTTTTTTTTGCTATTTATATTTTATATTTTATTATGTTTACACACACACCGAGACCTAAGTAACTGCATTTCGTTCTAATCATGTACAACCCCAATTCCAATGAAGTTCGGACGTTGTGTAAAACATAAATAAAAACAGAATACGATGATTTGCAAATGCATTAAAACATAATAAAGTATGTAAACAATCGCGATTGTCACATTTCTAACATCGGGTGAAAACGTTCATTCGAATTAACCGAATTAATCATGAAAATCTCCCAGCCCTACTCCTGAGGCCATGTGGTAATATCCGTTACAGAATGATGTCGGTTTTTAATGCAGTGCCGCTGTTTTTGGAAATCATGGACGTCGTGTCCTCCGGGCCAAAGAGGAAAAGGACTGTCCGGATTGTTATCAGCGCAAAGTTGAAAAGCCAGCATCTCTGATGGTATGGGGGTGTGTTAGTGCCCATGGCAGGGGTAACTTGCACATCTGTGAAGGCACCATTAATGCTGAAAGGTACATACAGGTCTTGGAGCAACACATGCTGCCATCCAAGCAACGTCTTTTTCAGGGACGTCCCTGCTTATTTCAGCAAGACGATGCCAAGCCACCTTCTGCACGTGTTACAACAGCGTGGCTTCGTAGTAAAAGAGTGCGGGTACTAGACTGGCCTGCCTGCAGTCCAGACCTGTCTCCCATTGAAAATGTGTGGCGCATTATGAAGCGCAAAATACGACAACGGAGACCCCGGACTGTTGAGCAACTGAAGTTGTACATCAAGCAAGAATGGGAAAGAATTCCACCTACAAAGCTTCAACAATTAGTGTCCTCAGTTCCCAAACGCTTATTGAGTGTTGTTAAAAGGAAAGGTGATGTAACACAGTGGTAAACATGCCCCTGTCCCAACTTCTTTGGAACGTGTTGCAGGCATCAAATTCAAAATGAGTGAATATTTGCAAAAAACAATAAAGTTTATCCGTTTGAATATTAAATATTTTGTCTTTGTAGTGTATTCAATTGAATATGGGTTGAAAAGGATTTGCTAATCATCGTATTCTGTTTTTATTTCTGTTTTACACAACGTCCCAACTTGGAATTGGGGTTGTACATGGTTTTGAATGACAATAAAGCTGAGTCTGAGTCCGAAAGGCTCCACAAGATAGTGGAATGTGTACGTGAGAACTTAAATAACTGAACATAAATAACTCTGTTTGATGCTGACCTTTTCAAAGTGCCTTCAATGACACAAACTGTTTCATATGACGTACAAAAAAAATGCTTAACTGGAGCTTATTGTACTAAAATGACAAACCAGGAGCACCAAAGTTCTCTCAATTATCACTGGTCATTAGTGTGTCTACTGCGGAAATGACCACCAGTGGTTTCCATTTAAACCTAATACATTATTTTGAACATGGCCTACATTATCATTACTAACATACTACATTTGGGATTAAAGAACATCTGATGTACAATGTAAGTATAAATATTTATATTTTTATGAAGCCATATCTCATGTAGGTGAACACTGTAGTGGAACGCTGCTAAAACTTTATATTCCATGAATTATTCTTTAAAAATGTTCTATTTATTTCTCCATTACATCATGATGCTTTCTTGCTTGGGCCTGTTTATCTACAGGCTTTGCAAAAGAGGATCTTAAACTTTTACAACTCTGCACTTATGGCATACCCCCATTCAATAACCTGGTAAAGATATGGAAATGAACTAAGCAAAGTTAATTCTACCAAAAGTACAATTCAACATACTGTCCACATGAGTTTATCTTTTATGTAGCCTTTTCTATTCTGCTTACTGTCTTTACATCAAAATAAAGAGTTAAGAATGATGTTGTAACATTGTTGTACACAAGGATAAAGAACATTTGTACAACTGACAGTAAAAATCAGCCAGAACTTGTTAGTGTTACATACCAGCAGGATCCTAAATCACTTCATATACACTACATACTGACTACATAGTGAATAGAGGAGATTATTATTGTACCCTACATAGTGTACAGGAGTAGGAGGTAAGAAACTATTTGTGATTCGGACTGACGGTTGAAAACGTATTTACGGAGTTTAATGAAGCTTTTATTTACTTTTCTGGAGCTTTTATACCAAATTACTTTAATCAGTCAGTAACAGAAACACAGTGAAGAGTTTTAATGAATCCTCAACATTATTTATTATAAATTTACTCACCTGTTTTTGTTCTCTTCCTCTGAGAGATTCATGTTAGAGTTCATGTTTCCTCCTACAGACTGAAGCTTTAAAGCTGCTCACACATGTAGAGAAACACAGCAGCACACCAGAATTCTTCTTTATGAAGTCTAGATTTATAACATTCACATATTACAGCTTTAAATTCAGTTTCTCACTGTGATTTTCTCCTGAACAACTTTATATTCCTCTCTTCACTAAGCAGCGCAGCGAGTTTACTTTCTCTTTTAAAACCGGATTGAGCTGGTTTATTCAGCAGAGGAGAAGGAGGGAGGAGCCACACACACACACACAGTACAGAAATGATTGTAAACAGCAGCCATTTTAGGTTTCTCAGCCTGGGTTGAGTTATGCCAAGTTCACACTACACGACTTTCTGATTTGTCGGGTCGCTGTACAGTTCTCACTACACGACTGAATCTTTTGCACTCAGGAGTCTTTCAGTCGGTGTATATTTCACACTACACGACTGATCGGTGATAGGGGGTTTCACACTACACGATCCATCACCAACTGGAATCACAGGCGAGCTTCTCTGCTCTCCCTTTTTTTTTTTTTTTTTTACAAAAACACACGTGAGAAGTGACGAGAAGTTTAATGACACCACGTCCAAAAATGCACGTCAACAAGTAGCGAGTGATCAAAGTGTTTGTGCGCTGATGTGCAGCGTAAAATCAAAGAGGAAAAATAAATGAATCTGAGTGGATTTGGCAACACGAACAGTATGGATTGTTCTATAGTGAGTTGGAAGTTAATTAATAATTTTGCAATGCAGCGTGGGTATTGTTAGAATGTATTTATTTACAACCATATGTATGTGTTCGCACCCTGTAAGTTCCTACTGTCATCATCGTGTTACTTCCACATCCTGAAAGTATTCACACCTTGTACAACAGCTGCCTGCTTTTATTGTCTACCAACACCCTCTTTTCCTTAGCTATTTATTCTTGTTTATTCCCCAAATAAAGTCAGAAGATTTTTGGTGCTCAGCCGTGTCTGTCTCTGTGCCTTTGTCTTCTCCTGGGCTCAACCGAGCTCAGTAAAGAAACCAAGAGGAATCTATCAACTGGTGGAGAATATTCCATAAAAGCCTTATTTTAACAGGTATTATGTTTTGTAGAGGACGATCAAGTCAGAAATACTGTAAAACGTGTGTGCCGGTGTATTCTGATATAAACTATATTAATTATCCCCCTGTCTGTACCACCTGTTTCCTCTCCTGCGTTTCCCCTCACACCGTATCCTGCGTTCTCACTGGCTGTTTGACATGTCACTCATTCTCAGTCGGACATCTCAGATCAGATATCTGACCTGCTAGAAAACTCAATCCAGTCGCCGAGCCGGTCGGGTCGAGTAGTTGGATAGTTCACACTTAGCGATTGAGAGCCGAGTTTTGATCGCCGAGTTGCTCCCGAGCCGGAAAATCAAGCGCCGACCAGCCGCCGAGCGAAATCTGGCCAAAAATCGTGTAGTGTGAACTAGGCATTATACGTGGTCCCAGGATGCATCACACCACTGGTGTTACCTTTTCCTGATTAATGTCTCTCGACCGTGGTCGTAACGACTCAGGGGAGCTGTTTCACCTGTTTCACATGTTGTTGTATTTAGGTGGCCTTGATTCTCACACTCACCAGTGACTTTTACATTCAGTTATCATTTACACTGTTGTTGTTGTTGATCACGCATAAAGTGTTAACATAACGATAAAAGAACTGTGAACATTAAAGAAACAAGGTGTACTTACCTGGACGTCCCAGCAAAAAAAAGAGAGGAACAGCTCACTCTTTCAGAGGAGGAGGGGAGTCGCGCACACGGCCGAAATAAACAGTGAAAGTGAAAGAACTGAATAACCAGAGGTGGAAAGAGTACTAAAATATTGTACTCAAGTAAAAGTACGATTATTTTAATGAATTTTTACTTAAGTACGAGGAAAATGACTAGTCTAAAAATCTACTCAAGTAAAAAGTAACTCATTTAAAATGTACTCAAAGTAAACATAACTGAGTTACTTTTTTAACAGCGGGGGGGGGGGGGGGGGTCTCTTCTGTGTAATGCAAACATGACAAGTGGATATTAATCTCACAATAGTTGTTTTTAATTAAAATATAATAAACATGTTGATACAACATTGAAAACATTTAGGGATGTTTAATGTGTTATTTTAGTACAGGCCATCCCATAATACTTTTTTAAAACTGTATAAGCACGAATAATAAGCAAGAAGTTGGCATTAATTGTGGATTCTATAGAGCAGCTTTCTTTTCATCACCAACAAAAACCAAACAACATCATACTGCAGATCTCATAACTCAACACAAGTCACGGTTACAGGTGTTGTGACTTTCACTAAATGACCCAAAGAAAACCTTCAAGATGTAAGAGACAAAACTTCGCCATTCTTTGACATCAAACTATGTTATCAAATAACGAAACTCCAAACATGTTAAACTTTTAAAAATCACCCTTCCCTCCCTCCTCTATACCTAGATTACAGCTCCTTTATTTTAGCACCAGTTTACTTTCCATCCCAGAATACACTGCAGCAGTTTCCCAGACACCATTTTTTTTAGCGTTTCTTTTTTTTTTTTTTTTTTTTTTTTTACTCCGTAACGGATGTTATTTAAAATGTAGCGAATTATAATTCCTAATACAAAACATACTTAAGTAAAAGTAAAATTACTGGTTGTAAAATCTACTTTAAAAAGTACAAGTACACAAAAAAACTACTCAATTACAGTAACGCGAGTACATCTCACCGGACCTGATCCCCTTCATCACACCCATCATCAACAACTCCCTGACATCAGGTGTCGTCCCTACTGCTTTTAAGAAGGCTCAGGTCATTCCCCTTCTTAAGAAACCTACACTAGACACTACAGACATTAACAACTACAGACCTGTCTCACTCCTCTCTTTTCTATTGAAAATTCTTGAACGTTCTGTCTATAACCAACTATCTGCCTTTCTTACTCAGAATGACCTCCACGATCCGTACCAGTCTGGCTTCAAGGCAGCGCATTCTACGGAAACAGTAGATGTTACTGAGAAGCTTCATGCAGCCAAACTGTTCATCTGTCCTTATTCTTCTTGACCTCTCTGCAGCCTTTGACACAGTGAATCACAACATTCTCTTGTCCACTCTCTCCAACCTTGGAGTAACAGGTTCAGCATGGCAATGGATGGCCTCCTACCTCGAAAGGCGCTCTTACTAAGTGTCATGGAGAAGATCCATATCTCCTCCATGCACTCTTTCAACCGCTGTTCCTCAGGGCTCTGTACTTGGCCCACTTCTTTTCTCTACACCCGCTCTCTGGGTAAGGTCATAGCCTCCCATGGCTTCTCCTACCACTCCTATGCAGATGACACTCAGCTCGTTCTGTCATTTCCTCCTTCAGACACAAGTCTCAGCTCACATCTCAGCATGTCTGCGAGATATCTCACAATGGATGTCAGCTCATCATCTAAAACTTAATCCCAGCAAGACAGAGATGTTGCTCATTCCCGGAGATCAGTCTCCAACCCATGACCTAGTCATCTCTCTTGATGACTCCCAGATCAGTCCATCTGATAAGGTAAGAAGTCTTGGTGTTGTCCTGGATAACCAGCTAACCTTCTCTCCTCATGTAGCCAACATGACAAGATGGTGCCGGTTCCTCCTGTACAACATCAGGAAGATTCGTCCATTTCTCTCCAGGGAAGCCGCTCAGATTCTGGTCCAATCACTCGTAATCTCACGGTTGGACTACTGCAACTCCCTCCTGGCAGGAGCTCCCATGTCCACTATTAAACCCCTGCAGCTCATTCAAAATGCAGCTGCCCGTCTGGTTTTTAACCAGCCCAAACACTGCCACATCACCCCACTGCTGCCTCATCACCCCACTGCTGCCACATCACCCCACAGCTGCCTCATCATCACCCCACTGCTGCCACACCATCGCCCCACTGCTGCCTCATCATCACCCCACTGTTGCCTCATCATCACCCTACTGCTGCCACATCATCACCCCACTGCTGCCACATCATCACCCCACTGCTGCCTCATCATCACCCCACTGCTGCCACATCATCACCCCACTGCTGCGTTCTCTTCACTGGCTTCCTGTAGCTGCACACATTCAGTTTAAAACACTGATGCTCACCTACAAAGCCAAAAATGGACCAGCCCCAAGCTACCTTCGTGGTCTAATCAAACCCCGCTCTGTACCACGCAACCTCCGAGCCTCTAGTCTCACTCGACTTGAGCCTCCACCCAGGACTAAAGGAAGACGAGCATCAAGGCTCTTCTCTGTTCTGGCACCCAAGTGGTGGAATGAACTTCCTCTGTCTGTCCGAACATCTGAGTCTCTTGCTGTCTTTAAAAAACGATTAAAAACCTTCATCACCTTTTTACTAAACACTTAACCTGACTTGTACTTATTTACCATTTCCAAAAGAAAAAAAACAACACTTTGATTCTAACAGGTTTCAGAAGATTTGTGTTCTTCGACTGTTGTTTACTAAAACTTGAGAAATGAAATATTTACTATGGAAGCACTTCTGTAAGTCGCTCTGGATAAGAGAAAATGCAGTCATATGCAATAAACAGTTGTATGTTTTTAGGATACCAGAACATTTTTTGCAAAAAAAGAGAAAACATTCTCCACCTATTCCTGAGGGCAGTTAAGACAGTGAGGGCAGCCGCTCAGATGATGAGATTATATTGAATGCCACGATGGAACAGTATCAGATATACAGTGATGCAAATGAAGAAAGTGAGGCAGAAGTTGAAGGTCATGATGGTCAGTCAGAGACAGCAAGTCATAGATTGCTATGGAAGACTCATGCTCGTGTCCACTACCACTATCACAGTCAGTTGAAATGTGGCCGACCCAGCTCTGTGGGGTCTGACATGATATGGCAGAGAAAGAGGGAATCACTGCCACAACAAGAGGTCAGAAACGACGGCATTGCACACTGGCCATATTATTCAGAAAAGCAATGTCGATGCAAGAAAGTGGACTGCATAGCGTATGAAGACCCACCCGCCCACATATAGTCCGGTCCCCACCATGCAGATACGGTGGCCAATTAGTGGACTGCACAGCTTAAACCAGAATAATGTGCAAGAAATGCGGAGTGCACTTATGTTTTACACCCAAGAAAAACTGCCTACGGGATTTTCATACATGAACTCAAAGTCCAAAGTTCAATGATGATGAACAAATTAAAAGAGATGGTTTCCTTTATTATATAAAAGACTGTTCCTATATTAAATGAAAGACTGTTCTCTTATTACATTGAAAGACTGTTGTAAAATTACAGTTTGTTTTAATGATGAATGAGACTAGAGGAATAGTGTAGATTACACAATTCTCTAAAGAATTGATGTAACTTTCAGTTTTTACTTAATTACATTTTTAAAAATAAGCAGTTCCAGAACCTAATATCTGTTAACATCATTTTTAGGTTATATTTTTGTTAGGGTGTCTGCGGCGTTTGATGAACTTACCACCCGTTCTCAGCGTCGCAGACGTTACAGAACAAAGAACAGCGTGGCCTCAAATAGGAGGTCCGCTGATTAGTGCATACGACCGGCACCTGCGCGCTCACTATTTAAGTGGGCGTTGTCAGGTTGCCGGCGTCGCACCTTTTGTTCTGTATATGGCTTTTGGCTGCACCGCATCAGCCTTGTTATTTTTGGTAGGGCTTAGCTGGTACCCCCCAGGCGCTGTATAGTGGTTGGGGGCGTAGGTCTAGAAGCCGAGGTAAATAGGCTTAGTTTTTCTGGTCGACTTAGCTGGTGCGAGTTTGTGCAGCCCTCGCGCTGTAGTTTGTTTGGAACGCGCAGCTTGTTCCGGTTAGCCACTGGCTAACGCTAGCGCTGCTTCCACACGCAGCAGGCTCTTAAAGCGCTTCCGAATCCCGGGGGTTATCGCAGTGTGTTTGGCTCTATAGTCATAGAGCCGCGTTATCACCGGAGCGACCCGGGTTCGTATCTGCGCCTCGCCATTTTTCATTGCGCTCCATTGTGTATACGGCCGCTTCCCAGTTCACCGCTGGTGACAGTGCCGCTCAGGCTCCCCTCATAGCCCGTGCTTTTCCCTCTGTTTTGTCTCGGTCTCACGGGCGGTTTTCGCCGAGACCAGCTGCGCTCGGCGTATCTCTTAAAGCGGCAGCGCCTTTCTATTCCCAGCCTCGCTGTTTGCGAGGTGCGTTGGTCTATGACCAGCGAGTGAGCGACCAGGGTTTGCGACTTTTTAAAACTGCTATTTCAT
Source organism: Trichomycterus rosablanca (assembly GCF_030014385.1). Lineage (NCBI taxonomy): Eukaryota > Metazoa > Chordata > Actinopteri > Siluriformes > Trichomycteridae > Trichomycterus > Trichomycterus rosablanca. Next base: position 54,537,576 of record NC_085990.1, on the reverse strand, counting down.
AATTACTCCCATAGAGGGTTAAAAACACTGCTTTGTTTTTTGTTTTTTTTTGCTGCAAGCTTTGGAGCTTCTGTGTCACCTGCAACATCACTAATCTTAACTAAACAATGTGCATTATGTGTGGAATAAATGAAAACCCACTAAACACAACTTCAAAAGCAAAGTGAATATTGTGGATAGAGATGTAAACAGTGTCCATCTTGGTGTATCGAGGATCCGCTGCTGTTTACTCTGTACAGCTGGTGAACATTCCCAGAAGATTTTAACGTCATGTTTTACACTTCATGACATTCATGACAGAAACGGTAGTTACTGCTTACACAAGATTCAACAGTTCAAGTCTTTAATATCAAACACAGTCATGGATAATCTCTCTGAGCTCTCTTCTCTACAAAGCAGCTGAAAGATTGTGAGACTTTTTACTTTCCAGACTCTAGACTAGTGAGAATTAAAGTGCTTCTTTTTAACTTTTGGAATTTGTACTTCTGCTTTTGCTCCACCATGAATATAATTATTTGTGGTCACTAGATGGCGCTATAGGCTCTGTTTTGACATGAATATCCTAAAGTTAATTCCTAATGAGATACAAATACCAATGTTTAGATTTACCAAATACTACACAAAAAATGAATTGCAATAACAAGAACACACATTCAGTGTGTAAAACATAAAACATTCTTACTACAAATGCACTTATTATGCTTTATGCAGGAATGGAAATATATTAAAAAATGAAATGAAGTTGAGCAGATACAAGATGAAATATCTCAGGTTCATCCAGTCTGACATCAAATAAAAGTCAAAGTCAGTGTAAGAAACTCTATGTTTTTATTTTATTTACATTTTCCGTACTGTTCCAACTTTTTCTTATTTGAGGTTGTACATGTTGTCATTATACTTACATAATTCTGAAGCCACTATTAAATATTAGTAAGCATTTAATTTTCATGTCCCCACATTAACAACCTGTGAAAACAGTCACATTGTCTGACTTGGACAGTTTTACACCTGATACTGACTCAGTTAGAAACTCCAGTGACCCACACAAACCTCAGCACCACTGACCAGTTTTAAAATGAACTGGAACATCAATCGAGGTATTCTTGACTAAAATCAGTTCCCAGCCATACAAATGCTCTTTTGACTGAGTGGGCACAAATTCCCACAGACATACTTCAGAGTCTTGTGAGAAGCTTCTAATAAAAGTGTCTGTTGTTCTAACTGATAAGATCACATAGAGGTCACTCTGTTTTATTACCATTAGTTTTAGTAACGGGACGTCCGAGAAGCTCATGGTCAGGTGTCCACATACTTTTGGTCATGTAGTGTATATATGAGTAGGTTGAATATAAAGTGAAGATAATAAAGGCTGTAAATGAATGTATATGTTGATGTAGTGATGAGTTTGGGATGAATATAGTAAGAAGGTGGTGGGTTTTGGAGACGGTGTTAGTTTACAGCACAGCCTGTATGGAGCGTTTAACCCTGTAAATAGAGAAAGTTCTAGAATCTTCTCACCTGAATGTTCCACACTAAACTGGGTTTGATTCTCTCTATATGCAGGTATGGAATCATCTCTAAATCACTTCAATACTTTCTACAATTCCTATATTGGGATTGTTTAAAGCTTATAACGTTTCATTTAACTGTTTGATGGTAATAAAGTTCATTAAAAAGACTTTAATTTTGGTTCATTAGTAACTAACCGATCTGAGGAATGTGGGCTAATGAGTTCTGCTAAAGAGTGAACATTAGTAGTCTTCATTAATAACGTGTTTATTTATCATTTTTACTTATTTGAAAGTGTTAAACCAGCCACTAGGGAACACAAGCCAGTGTATCTTTTGTGCCGGTCCCAAGCCCGGGTAAATGGTGAGGGTTGTGTCAGGAAGGGCATCCGACGTAAAACACTTGCCAAAACTAACATGCGAGTTCATCTAAGAGATACCATACCGGATCGGTCGAGGCCCGGGTTAACAACGACCGCCACTGGTGCTGTTGACAAACAGGGTGCCGGTGGAAATTGTGCTACTGTTAGTCGAAGACCACGAGGAGGGAAACGTGTCAGGAGACAGAAAGAGAGGAGGAAAGTCAAGAGTGTAGGACTGAGGGTGGCAACTCTAAATGTGGGGACAATGACAGGCAAAGGTAGAGAGCTGGCTGACATGATGCAGAGAAGGAAGATAGATGTTTTATGTGTTCAAGAGACCAAGTGGAAGGGCAGCAAGGCTTACAGCATTGGAGCAGGGTTTAAACTGTTTTACCATGGTGTGGATAGAAAGAGAAATGGAGTAGGGGTGGTCTTGAAAGAGGAGTTAGCAAAAAACGTAGTAGAGGTGAAAAGAGTGTCAGATAGGGTGATGGGTCTGAAGGTAGAGGTAGAAGGTCTGATGTTGAATGTTGTCAGTGGTTATGCTCCGCAGGTTGGTTGTGAGAAAGAGGAAAAAGAGAAGTTCTGGAAGGATCTAGATGAAGTGATAGAGAGTATTCCCAGGGAGGAGAGAGTGGTGATAGGAGCAGACCTAAATGGACATGTTGGTGAAGGAAACAGAGGAGATGAGGAAGTGATGGGTAGGTTTGGTGTCAAGGAAAGGAACCAGGAAGGACAGATGGTGGTGGATTTTGCCAAGAGGATGGAAATGGCTGTAGTCAACACTTATTTCCAAAAACGGGAGGAACATAGGGTGACCTATAAGAGTGGAGGAAGGAGTTCACAAGTAGACTACATTCTGTGTAGAAGAGGAAACCTGACAGAGATTGGGGACTGTAAGGTTGTGGCAGGGGAGAGCGTGGCCAGACAGCATCGGATGGTGGTGTGTAGAATGACTGTTGTGGTAAAGAAGAGAAAAAGTGCCAAATCAGAGAAGAAGACCAAATGGTGGAAGCTGAGGAAGGAGGAATGTGGTGAAGAGTTCAGAGAGGAGCTGTTAAAGGCTCTGGGTGGTAAGAAAGAGCTTCCAGATGACTGGGCTACTACAGCAACAGTGATTAGAGAGACAGGTAGGAAGGTACTTGGTGTGGCAGCTGGACAGGGAAAAGATGATAAGGAAACCTGGTGGTGGAATAGTGAAGTGCAGGAAGTGATTCAAAGGAAGAGGTTAGCCAAGAAGAAATGGGACATTGACAGGACTGACGAAAGTAGACAGGAATATAAGGAGATGAAACGTAAGGCAAAAAGAGAGGTAGCAAAGGCAAAGCAGAAGGCATATGAGGAGTTGTATGAGAGGTTGGACACTAAGGAAGGAGAGAAGGACTTGTATAGATTGGCCAGACAGAGAAATCAGGCTGGAAAGGATGTGCAGCAGGTTAGACTTGTCAAAGATAGGAATGGTAATGTTCTAACAAGTGAGGAGAGTGTGATGGGAAGATGGAAGGAGTACTTTGAGGAGCTAATGAATGAAGAGAATGAAAGGGAAAGAAGAGTAGAGGTCATAGGAACGGTGGATCAGGAAGTAGGAAAGATCAATGAGAATGAAGTTCGGAAAGCTTTGAAGAGGATGAAGAAAGGGAAGGCAGTTGGACCTGATAACATACCAGTGGAAGTATGGAAATGTCTAGGTGAGATGGCAGTGAGGTTTTTGACTCAATTATTCAATGGCATTGTTGAGAGTGAGAAAATGCCAGAGGAATGGAGGAGAAGTGTGCTGGTGCCCATTTTTAAGAACAAGGGTGATGTACAGAGTTGTAACAACTACAGGGGAATTAAGTTGATGAGCCACACAATGAAGATCTGGGAGAGAGTTGTGGAAGCTAGACTTAGACAAGAGGTAACTATTTGTGAGCAGCAGTATGGTTTCATGCCAAGAAAGAGTACCACAGATGCCATCTTTGCTTTGAGGATGCTGATGGAGAAGTACAGAGAGGGTCAGAAAGAACTTCATTGTGTCTTTGTCGATTTAGAAAAAGCGTATGACAGAGTGCCAAGGGAGGAGCTGTGGTGTTGTATGAGGAAATCTGGAGTACAGTCCCTGACAGAAGTTCTGTCGCTTATCCATGTTGTGGAAACAAAAGCTTATAACCTGACTTTAAATTCATCCATTGGTTTTAGAAATGACTCATATGAAAGCTGAAACCCTCCCAAATGAGGTTTAATTTAAGAAAATAAATTTGCTTCACTGCAGAAATATTGATCATTTAATGAACACAGAAAGGTCAGATTTTGGCAAGACAAAAGTTTTGTCGCCTTGTCATATAATGCATCCAATCCTAGTTTACAGCCTCACCTGTGCTCACTAATTGATCGGTTAATTAGTGGGTGTGTATAAAAAGAACCCCAGCACCCCAGACCTTCACTTGAACTGCAACTTCACCTCTGACAACATGCCAAAAATCCACCCTGCGACCAAAGCCTTGATTATCAAGAGGCTGAAGACCAGATCCACTGCAGAGGTGGCTGGCACCTTTAATGTGTCTCAGCGTCAAGTACAAAGAATTAAAAAAAGATTTGAAGAGACTGGAGATGTTTTTGACAAGCCCAGGTCCGGCAGACCCCGCAAGACAACTGCTAAGGAGGAACGTTTGTTGGTTAGAAAATCCAAAGCCAGCCCCTCTTCCACTGCAGCAGAGCTCCACCAGGCCTGGTCACCTCAAGTCCCTGTGTCAACTAGAACAGTTTGTAGGATTCTGTCTCGAAATGGCCTCCATGGTCGAATCAGTGCCCAGAAGCCAGCACTAAACAAAAGGCAATTAAAAGGCCCACAGCCTGCTAAACAGATGGACGCTGGAAAAGTGGCAGAAGGTGGATTTCTCAGATGAATCTTCAGTTGAATTACACCACAGCCACCGCAAATACTGCAGGAGACCTACTGGAGCCCGTATGGATCCAAGATTCACCCAGAAAACTTAAGTTTGGTGGTGGAAAGATCATGGTCTGGGGTTACATTCAGTATGGGGGTGTGCAAAACATTTGCAAGGTGGAAGGCAATATCAATAGCCTAAAATATCAAGAAGTATTAGCTACCTCTTACATTCCCAATCATAAAAGGGGTCAAATTTTGCAGCAGGATGGTGCTCCATCTCATACATCCATCTCTACATCAAAGTTCCTCAAGGCGAAGAAGATCAAGGTGCTCCAGGACTGGCCAGCCCAGTCACCAGACATGAACATCATTGAGCATGTTTGGGGTAGGATGAAAGAGGAAGCTTGGAAGACAAAACCAAGGCATGTAAGACTGCATTCTTTGCTATTCCTGATGACTTCATCAATAAATTGTATGAATCATTGTCGAACCGCATGGATGCAGTCCTTAAAGCTCATGGAAGTCACACAAAATATTAAATATGGCTCTAATAGCACCACAACTTCATTCACCAATGTTATGAAACATATCTTTGTATTTGAAGTAAATTATTTGTTTGATTTTCACATTACTTTCTGTGGGCGACAAAACTTTTGTCTTGCCAAAATCTGACCTTTCTGTGTTCATTAAATGATCAATATTTCTGCAGTGAAGCAAATTTATTTTCGTAAATTAAACCTCATTTGGGAGGGTTTCAGCTTTCATATGAGTCATTTCTAAAACCAATGGATGAATTTAAAGTCAGGTTATAAGCTTTTGTTTCCACAACATGGATAAGCGACAGAACTTCTGTCAGGGACTGTAGTAGAGAAGTATGTCAGACTGGTACAGGACATGTATGAGGACAGCAGGACAGTGGTGAGATGTGCTGTAGGAGTGACAGATAGCTTCAAGGTGGAGGTGGGACTACATCAAGGATCGGCTCTGAGCCCCTTCTTGTTTGCTTTGGTGATGGACCGACTAACAGATGAGGTCAGGCAGGAATCCCCATGGACTATGATGTTTGCAGATGATATTGTGATCTGTGGTGAGAACAGGGAACAGGTGGAAGATAACTTGGAGAGGTGGAGATATGCACTTGAAAGAAGAGGAATGAAAGTCAGCCGTAGCAAGACAGAGTACATGTGTGTGAATGGGAGAGAGACAGGTGGAATAGTGAGGCTACAAGGAGCAGAAGTCACAAAGGTGAAGGATTTCAAGTACTTAGGGTCGACTGTCCAGGAAAATGGGGGGGTGTGGTAAAGAGGTCAAGAAGAGAGTTCAGGCAGGATGGAGTGGATGGAGAAAAGTTTCAGGAGTGATTTGTGAGAAAAGTTTACAGGACAGTGGTGAGACCAGCTATGTATGGTTTGGAGACAGTGGCATTGACACAAAGACAGGAGAAAGAACTGGACGTGGCAGAAATGAAGATGTTGAGGTTCTCCTTGGGAGTGACAAGGATGGATAAGGTTAGGAATGAGATAATCAGAGGTACAGCACAGGTTAAACAACTAGGAGATAAAGTTAGAGAGGCCAGACTGAGATGGTTTGGACATGTCCAGAGGAGGGACAGTGGGTATATTGGTAGAAGGATATTAGATATGCAGCTGCCAGGAAAAAGACAAAGAGGAAGACCAAAGAGGAGATATATGGATGCAGTTAGAGAGGACATGGAAGTAGTTGGGGTGAGGACAGAGGACGCAGTGGACAGAGTGAGATGGAGGAGGATGACTCGCTGTGGCGACCCCTGAAAAGGGAAAAGCCGAAAGAAGAAGAAGAAGAAGAAGACTTATTTGAAAGTGTTGTTAAATGTTTATATAAACTTGTTTAAATGTTTTGTTGGAAGGATTTGTGGTATTTGTAGGAGGCAAAACAAGTTCTGTCAGGATTGTATCTCCTGGATGAGGTAAATATGGCGTCTGTGTGCATGTGTGTTTGCCTAAACCCTCAAAGAATCATGTGGTGGTTACAATGAAGAAAACAGAAGAAAACAGAAGCTCTGATGGGATGGATGTTGCTGGAATACACAGCAAGGATTGGACTAGCGTTGGATAATGTGCTGCATTTGTTTTCCACCATGATAGAAGATTCTCCATCTTGGACAAGGGATGTTCTCCAGAATACATTAAGATCTCCTTCTGTACAGTTCGGTTTAACTGCTGCTCCTCTTCATCACTGGTGCTGGAGTCTGATGATGACCCCAGTATGTTGTGGAGGAATTATGTTGCATCCTTTATGTGACGGAGTGGTCATTTGGACGTTCGGTTTAGTTTAAAGTTGCTCGACAACGCCACCCAGGGGAATTTCACCCCTAGGAAATATTTATATAACGGGCTTTCAGAAAGAAAGACACCCAGGTTCGAACACACTTGGAGACCAAAGACGTACTTCCAACACTTAGTCAATTTTATTAACAATTGTTTACAAAAGTTGCCACATGGGACAAGCCACGTTCTGAGACAGACACAATTAGTATAAAATGATTAGCCACATCACATTTAATACTCTATGGATCCATTTATAATTCACAAACAAGACTGAGGCAGAAGGAACAGGGCTGAGGGCTTACCACGGCAGCGGAAATTATGGAAGTTAAGGAATCTCCTACACTACACGTGATCACACCGCACACCTCAATAACACCCAACGTGCTCTAAACTGCAGGGCCAGTGAAAAGGGTTCCACCACCAAAGTCCGTCTGCCTCCCGCTTTGGCCCACAGCTCCTGTCCAGCCAGAGAAAAAGAAAGAAAACAAATAATTATAAACACAACAGGTGGTGAAGGGGGGCAACCAATAATTAATAACTCAAGAGGCAAAGGACACTTATCTCTCTTGCTTCTCACCCAAGGACGTAAGCACAGGGTCCTAGTCTCTCACAGGGGATTCCACCACACAAACAAAAGACAAAAATAGAAAATACACAGTATCTTGGATTGAAAGTGTAAATCATCCTCTGAAAGTCTTCATCCTCCACCATGGACAGTGGACGCATGTCAGTGACGATCATGTTCATAATGCTGTGAACTCAGCTGCTCGACGCTGTTCACACAACACTGTTCACACAACACTGTTCACACAACGCTGTTCATTTACATTTACAGCATTTAGCAGACGCTTTTATCCAAAGCGACTTACACAGTGAGCGGAACAAGATGAGCAATTGAGGGTTAAGGGCCTTGCTCAGGGACCCAACAGTGGCAACTTGGTGGTGGCGGGGCTTGAACCGGCAACCTTCTGTTTACTAGTCCAGTACCTTAACCACTGAGCTATCACTGGCCCTGTTCACACAAAGCTGTGATTTACTGAAAAAGAGCTGAAATCATTATTACTGAGATTTATGACCAGCTATAAAGCTCATAAGACTGTAAATGTATTTACTATGTTGAAGTGTCCTACACTTACTGACCCGACTCACTGTAATCAAACTAAACTGAATATACCCAAACTTCTCTCACCTAACTTCAATTCTTGTTCATGATTAACTTATTTATAATTATTTGTATTAAAATTTATATTAATTAATGAATTTATTTATTTTAGTTGATGTTTTAATTTGATCTGATGATGTTTAATCCTGAAATTTTAGCACCTCGGTGGGAATTGTTAAACCACAAATTAGAATTGTGCAGCTGCAAAGTAAGTAAATAATTTAGTATGAAATATTTTACAGTTTTAATATTAATATTTTAATGAATGAAATAAATCACACCTACATCTGTTTAAAGCTCCTGACAACCAAACCAGCACTGATGCTGAACCAGATAATTTAGATCTATCAGCATCATGTAAGTGTTTATCTCAAATATTTGATAAGATCATCCAATGTACTTGTTCTATATCAGTCATTCATGCATTGTTATTAGTGTGATTGCAGAATGCAAGCACACTATTGTTATCCGTTAGTCATATTATTAGTGTGATTGCCTAAAGGCAAGCACACTATTGATATTGTTATTTTCGTTTTCAATATATTATCACCATTCCACCCGTTTTTTGTCCGCGTTTCTTCGTCCGCAGTTTTCGAGATATCGACCCCGTTCCAGCGCCAAATCGTCCGGCCCATACGGGAATAGAGCGCTTGTATACAGCTTTTGGATTGACCCAACACTGTGCCCACAGTGCCCGTTTTAAGGTGCCCGTTTTGCCCCATTGACTCCCATTCATTTTGAAAAAAATTTCCAGCTATCAACGCCGTTCCAACTCTTGATCGACCGGGTCATTAATTAGCGCCCAAACCCAATAAATCATCCGGATACGCCCATCCGTGTGGCATTTATGCCCATTTTTGCCCGAATTTTTGGACAAAAAATTTGACACCTTTGGCTTTCCACACAACGTCAACGTGATGACGTAGGCGACATTTTTAGCCCGTTCTGAGAACAGAAAATGGCCGCCGTCAAAAAATCTGACTTATTTTGGTCTGTAACTAAAGTATTAGTGATTTTTAAGATGAAAACGCTGCACAGAATGAAATTATAGTGCAGTTAGACTTTGCAGTGAGCGTCATATCGTTCGCGCTGCAACAGAAACAAAGATATTTATATCCGTTAGCTTTAAGGCTAACGAATGCATTAAGATCAATGGAAATGGCTAATATGCTAAAGTAGGGACCGAAGTGTGAGTGCACTGTGCCTGAAAGCTGTGAATGAGACACAGCCGATCATAGATTGCGCAATACCATGGCCCCTACAGTGATAATCACATTTAAATGAATGAGTACTGATTTGTAAGCAGTAGAAACGTGCAGAAATGCATTTATGTACAAGTTTAGCTTTTCAAACACACCCAGAGTGAACTTGTGCTCACACCACAGCTTGTGCACAGATACAGTGGCCTGTCTGGGAGAAAGTATTCACACCCCACGCACTGCACCCCTTTTAAACACATGCGCGCCCTCAACCTGCCACGCCCGTCCCTCCGCCGCACTGCGATCGACGCCGTTTCGACTCTGAACCGTCCGGCCCGTCCATGACACCGGGACGCGGATGCGGATTTCGGATAGGCACCCCCGGCCACCCGCCACGGCCGTTTCTGAGACGTTCGGATATCGACACCGTTCCGACTCTGAAACGTCCGGCCCGCCGACCTGCACTCGGCAATCACACTCGCATTTTCTCCGGAAATGCACATCTCTAGTTAGTGTGATTGCAGTAAGGCAATCATTATTAGTGTGATTGCCTAAAGGCAATCATACTATTGTTATCCGTTAGTCATATTATTAGTGTGATTGCTGTAGGCAAGCACACTATTGTTATCCGTTAGTCATATTATTAGTGTGATTGCTGTAGGCAAGCACACTATTGTTATCCGTTAGTCATATTATTAGTGTGATTGCAGAATGCAAGCACACTATTAGTGTGATTGCAGAATGCAAGCACACTATTGTTATTAGTGTGATTGCAGAATGCAAGCACACTATTGTTATTGTTATTTTCGTTTTCAATATATTATTCTTATTCTGCCGGTTTTTTGTCCGTGCTTCTTCTCCCGCAGTTTTCGAGATATCGACCCCGTTCCAGCGCCAAATCGTCCGGCCCATACGGGAATAGAGCGCTTGTATACAGCTTTTGGATCGAACCAACACTGTGGGCACAGTGCCCGTTTTAAGGTGCCCGTTTTTCCCCATTGACTCCCATTCATTTTGAAATGAATTTCGAGCTATCAACGCCGTTCCAACCCTTGATCGACCGGGTCATTAATTAGCGCCCAAATCCAAAAAATCATCCGGATACGCCCATCCGTGTGGCATTTATGCCCGTTTTTGCCCGAATTTTTGGACAAAAATCTTGACACCTTTGGCTTTCCACAGAACGTCAACGTGATGACGTAGACGGCATCTTCAGGCCGTTCTGAGAATAGAAAATGGCGGCCGCCAAAAAATCTGACTTATTTTGGTCTGTAACTAAAGTATTAGTGATTTTTAAGATGAAAACGCTGCACAGAATGAAATTATAGTGCAGTTAGACTTAGCAGTGAGCGTCATATCGTTCGCGCTGCAACAGAAACAAAGATATTTATATCCGTTAGCTTCAAGGCTAACGGATGCATTGAAATCAATGGGAATTGCTAAATGCTAAAAGAGGGACCGAAGTCTGAGTGCACTATGCCTGAAATCTGTAAATGAGACACAGCCGATCATAGATTGCGCAATACCATGGCCCCTGGTTATTATTCTGCCCGTTTTTTGTCCGGCTTTCTTCGTCCGCAGTTTTCGAGATATCGACCCCGTTCCAACGCCAAATCGTCCGGCCCATACGGGAATCAACTGCTTGTATACAGGTTTTCGATCCGCCCGCTTGTTCACCCGCCACGCCCGTTTTTCCGGAAATTTTGTCCCATTCACTTCCATTCATTTTTGAAAAAATTTTGAGATATCGACGCCGTTCCAACTATATATCGTCCGGCCCGTTATTGAAATAACTTCTTGTTTTTTGCTTTTCAAACCGCCCGCCCGTTCACCCGCCACGCCCGTTTTTTTACCGTTTTTTAACCGTTTTTTGGTCCCATTGACTTCCATTCATTTTTTCTGAATGGTTGTTGAATGGTTACTTCTACAACCTTTATTTAACCTATAAGAGTCCCATTCACTTCCATTCATTTTTTGAAAGTTTGAGATATCGACGCCGTTCCAACTTTATATCATAAAGCTCACTGATGTAACCCCGACTCAGATACAGCATGGGGATTCGAACCCACACCCACCTGCCACGCCCGGTTTTTGTCCCCATTCACTTCCATTCATTTTTTGAAAGTTTGAGATATCGACGCCGTTCCAACTTTATATCGTAAAGCTCACTGATGTAACCCCGACTCAGTTACAGCATGGGGATTCGAACCCACGCCCACCTGCCACGCCCGGTTTTTGTCCCCATTCACTTCCATTCATTTTTTGAAAGTTTGAGATATCAACGCCGTTCCAACTCTATATCATAAAGCTCACTGATGTAACCCCGACTCAGATACAGCATGGGGATTCGAACCCACACCCACCTGCCACGCCCGGTTTTTGTCCCCATTCACTTCCATTCATTTTTTGAAAGTTTGAGATATCGACGCCGTTCCAACTTTATATCGTAAAGCTCACTGATGTAACCCCGACTCAGTTACAGCATGGGGATTCGAACCCACGCCCACCTGCCACGCCCGGTTTTTGTCCCCATTCACTTCCATTCATTTTTTGAAAGTTTGAGATATCAACGCCGTTCCAACTCTATATCATAAAGCTCACTGATGTTACCCCGACTCAGATACAGCATGGGGATTCGAACCCACGCCCACCTGCCACGCCCGGTTTTTGTCCCCATTCACTTCCATTCATTTTTTGAAAGTTTGAGATATCAACGCCGTTCCAACTCTATATCATAAAGCCCCCTGATGTAACCCCGACTCAGTTACAGCATGGGGATTCGAACCCACGCCCACCTGCCACGCCCGGTTTTTATCCCCATTCACATCCATTCATTTTTTGAAAGTTTGAGACATCAACGCCGTTCCAACTCTATATCGTAAAGCTCACTGATGTAACCCCGACTCAGTTACAGCATGGGGATTCGAACCCACGCCCACCTGCCACGCCCGGTTTTTATCCCCATTCACTTCCATTCATTTTTTGAAAGTTCGAGATATCAACGCCGTTCCAACTCTATATCGTAAAGCTCACTGATGTAACCCCGATTTAGATACAGCATGGGGATTCGAACCCAAGCCCACCTGCCACGCCCGGTTTTTGTCCCCATTCACTTCCATTCATTTTTTGAAAGTTCGAGATATCAACGCCGTTCCAACTCTATATCGTAAAGCCCACTGATGTAACCCCGACTCAGATACAGCATGGGGATTCGAACCCACGCCCACCTGCCACGCCCATTTTTCAGCTCCATTCACTTCCATTCATTATTTGAAAGTTCGAGATATTAACGCCGTTCCAACTCTAAATCGTAAAGCCCACTGATGTAACCCCGACTTGGGTACAGCATGGGGATTCGAACCCACGCCCACCTGCCACGCCCATTTTTCAGCTCCATTCACTTCCATTCATTATTTGAAAGTTCGAGATATTAACGCCGTTCCAACTCTAAATCGTAAAGCCCACTGATGTAACCCCGACTTGGGTACAGAATTATTCTGCTCGTTTTTTGTCCGGCTTTCTTCGTCCGCAGTTTTCGAAATATCGACCCCGTTCCAACGCCAAATCGTCCGGCCCATACGGGAATCAACTGCTTGTATACAGCTTTTTGATCCGCCCGCCCGTTTGCCCGCCACGCCCGCTTTTGTAGCGTTTTTTGGTCCCATTGACTTCCATTCATTTTTTAGAATGGCATTTTCCTATACCCGCCCTCGACTCAAATCGAGAGCTAGGATTTAAAGATAAAGTATTTACCCCCCCCCCCCACAAACACACACTGTAGCTCTTCTATACAGCATTTAGATACGCTCACTTCCCACTGATGTAACCCCACTCACATACAGCATTTAGATACGCTCACTTCCCACTGATGTAACCCCAGCATGGGGATTCGAACCCACGCCCACCTGCCACGCCCGTTTTTTGGTCCCATTCACTTCCATTCATTTTTTGAAAGTTCGAAATATCGACGCCGTTCCAACTCTAAATCGTAAAGCCCACTGATGTTACCCCGACTTGGGTACAACATGGGGATTCGAACCCACGCCCACCTGCCACGCCCGTTTTTCGGCTCCATTCACTTCCATTCATTTTTTGAAAGTTTGAGATATCAACGCCGTTCCAACTCTAAATTGTAAAGCCCACTGATGTAACCCCGACTCAGATACAGCATGGGGATTCGAACCCACACCCACCTGCCACGCCCGGTTTTCGGCTCCATTCACTTCCATTCATTTTTTGAAAGTTCGAGATATTGACGCCGTTACAAAAGTAAATCGTAAAGCCCACTGATGACACCCCGACTTGGGTACAGCATGGGGATTCGAACCCACACCCACTTGCCACGCCCGGTTTTCGGCCCCATTAACTTCCATTCATTTTTTGAAAGTTCGAGATATCGACGCCGTTCCAACTCTGAATTGTAAAGCCCACTGATGTAACCCCGACTCAGGTACAGCATGGAAATTCGAAACCACGCCCACCTGCCACGCCCGTTTTTTGGTCCTATTCACTTCCATTCATTTTTTGGAAATTTGAGATATCAACGCCGTTCCAACTCTATATCGTAAAGCCCCCTGATGACACCCCGACTTGGGTACAGAATGGGGATTCGAACAAACGCCCACCTGCCACGCCCGTTTTTCTGCTCCATTCACTTCCATTCATTTTTTGAAAGTTTGAGATATCAACACCGTTCCAACTCTAAATTGTAAAGCCCACTGATGTAACCCCGACTTGGGTACAGCATGGGGATTCGAACTCACGCCCACCTGCCACGCCCGGTTTTTGGTTCCATTCACTTCCATTCATTTTTTGAAAGTTCGAGATATCGACGCCGTTCCAACTCTAAATCGTAAAGCCCACTGATGTAACCCCAAATTGGGTACAGCATGGGGATTGGAACCCATGCCCACCTGCCACGCCTGTTTTTGGTCCCATTCACTTCTATTCATTTTTTGAAAGTTCGAGATATCAACGCCGTTCCAACTCTAAATCGTAAAGCCCCCTGATGACACCCCGAGTTGGATAAAGCATTGGGATACGCACACCCGCCCGACAGGCACACGGCAATCACACTCGCATTTTCTCCGGAAATGCACTCTCTAGTTATTCTTATTTTTCCACCGTTTTTTGTCCGGCTTTCTTCGTCCGCAGTTTTCGAGATATCGACCCCGTTCCAGCGCCAAATCGTCCGGCCTATTCGGGAATGGACTGCTTGTATACAGGTTTTCGATCCGCCCGCCCGTTCGCCCGCCACGCCCGTTTTTGTAGCGTTTTTTGCCCCATTGACTTCCATTCATTTTTTAGAATGGCATTTTCCTATACCCGCCCTCGACTCAAATCGAGAGCTAGGATTTAAAGATAAAGTATTTACCCCCCCCCCCAAAACACACACTGTAGCTCTTCTATACAGCATTTAGATACGCTCACTTCCCACTGATGTAACCCCACTCACATACAGCATTTAGATACGCTCACTTCCTACTGAGCATGGGGATTCGAACCCACGCCCACCTGCCACGCCCGGTTTTTGGTCCCATTCACTTCCATTCATTTTTTGAAAGTTTGAGATATCGACGCCGTTCCAACTCTAAATCGTAAAGCCCACTGATGTAACCCCGACTCAGATACAGCATGAGGATTCGAACCCACGCCCACCTGCCACGCCCGGTTTTTGGTCCCATTCACTTCCATTCATTTTTTGAAAGTTTGAGATATCGACGCCGTTCGAACTCTAAATCGTAAAGCCCACTGATGACACCCCAACATGGGTACAGCATGGGGATTCGAACCCACGCCCACCTGCCACGCCCGGTTTTTGGTCCCATTCACTTCCATTCATTTTTTGAAAGTTCGAGATATCGACGCCGTTCAAACTCTAAATCGTAAAGCCCCCTGATGACACCCCAACATGGGTACAGCATGGGGATTCGAACCCACGCCCACCTGCCACGCCCGGTTTTTGGTCCCATTCACTTCCATTAATTTTTTGAAAGTTCGAGATATCGACGCCGTTCCAACTCTAAATTGTAAAGCCCCCTGATGACACCCCAACATGGGTACAGCATGGGGATTCGAACCCACGCCCACCTGCCACGCCCGGTTTTTGGTCCTATTCACTTTCATTCATTTTTTGAAAGTTCGAGATATCAACTCCGTTCCAACTCTAAACCGTAAAGCCCACTGATGTAACCCCGACTTGGGTACAGCATGGGGATTGGAACCCACGCCCACCTGCCACGCCCGGTTTTTGGTCCCATTCACTTCCATTCATTTTTTGAAAGTTCGAGATATCGACACCGTTCCAACTCTATATCGTAAAGCCCACTGATGTAACCCCGACTCAGGTACAGCATGGGGATTAGAACCCACACCCACCTGCCACGCCCGGTTTTTGGTCCCATTCACTTCCATTCATTTTTTGAAAGTTTGAGATATCGACGCCGTTCCAACTCTAAATCGTAAAGCCCACTGATGTAACCCCGACTCAGATACAGCATGGGGATTCGAACCCACGCCTACCTGCCACGCCCGTTTTTCGGTTTCATTCACTTCCATTCATTTTTTGAAAGTTCGAGATATCGACGCCGTTCCAACTCTAAATCGTAAAGCCCACTGATGTAACCCCGACTCAGATACAACATGGGGATTCGAACTCATACCCACCTGCCACGCCCATTTTTTGGTCCCATTCACTTCTATTCATTTTTTTAAAGTTCGAGATATCAACGCCGTTCCAACTCTAAATCGTAAAGCCCACTGATGACACCCCGACTCAGATACAGCATGGGGATTCGAACCCACGCTTACCTGCCACGCCCGTTTTTCGGCTCCATTCACTTCCATTCATTTTTTGAAAATTTGAGATATCGACGCCGTTCCAACTCTAAATTGTAAAGCCCACTGATGTAACCCCGACTCAGGTACAGCATGGGGATTCGAACCCATGCCCACCTGCCACGCCCATTTTTTGGTCCCATTCACTTCCATTCATTTTTTTAAAGTTTTAGATAACAACGCCGTTCCAACTCTAAATCGTTAAGTCCACTGATGACACCCCGACTCAGATACAGCATGGGGATTCGAACCCACGCCCACCTGCCACGCCCGTTTTTCAGCACCATTCACTTCCATTCATTTTTTGAAAGTTCGAGATATCGACGCCGTTCCAACTCTAAATCGAAAAACCCACTGATGTAACCCCGACTCAGGTACAGCATGGGGATTAGAACCCACACCCACCTGCCACGCCCGGTTTTTGGTCCCATTCACTTCCATTCATTTTTTGAAAGTTCGAGATATCGACGCCGTTCCAACTCTAAATCGTAAAGCCCACTGATGTAACCCCGACTCAGATACAGCATGGGGATTCGAACCAACACCCACCTGCCACGCCCGTTTTTCGGCTCCATTCACTTCCATTCATTTTTTGAAAGTTCGAGATATCGACGCCGTTCCAACTCTAAATTGTAAAGCCCCCTGATGACACCCCGACTTGGGTACAGCATGGGGATTCGAACCCACGCCCACCTGCCACGCCCGGTTTTCGGCTCCATTCACTTCCATTCATTTTTTGAAAGTTCGAGATATCAACACCGTTCCAACTCTAAATCGTAAAGCCCACTGATGTAACCCCGACTTGGGTACAGCATGGGGATTCGAACCCACGCCCACCTGCCACGCCCGGTTTTTGGTCCCATTCACTTCAATTCATTTTTTGAAAGTTCGAGATATCGACGCCGTTCCAACTCTAAATCGTATAACACACTGATGTAACCCCGACTCAGGTACAGCATGGGGATTCGAACCCACGCGCACCTGCCACGCCCGGTTTTTGGTCCTATTCACTTCCATTCATTTTTTGAAAGTTCGAGATATCAACGCCGTTCCAACTCTATATCGTAAAACACACTGATGTAACCCCGACTCAGGTACAGCATGGGGATTCGAACCCACGCCCACCTGCCACGCCCGTTTTTCGGCTCCATTCACTTCCATTCATTTTTTGAAAGTTTGAGATATCGACGCCGTTCCAACTCTAAATCGTAAAGCCCACTGATGTAACCCCGACTCAGATACAGCATGGGGATTCGAACCCACGCCCACCTGCCACGCCCGGTTTTTGGTCCTATTCACTTCCATTCATTTTTTGAAAGTTCGAGATATCGACGCCGTTCCAACTCTATATCGTAAAACACACTAATGTAACCCCGACTCAGGTACAGCATGGGGATTCGAACCAACACCCACCTGCCACGCCCGTTTTTCGGCTCCATTCACTTCCATTCATTTTTTGAAAGTTTGAGATATCGACGCCGTTCCAACTCTAAATCGTAAAGCCCCCTGATGTAACCCCGACTCAGATACAGCATGGGGATTCGAACCCACGCCCACCTGCCACGCCCGGTTTTTGTCCCCATTCACTTCCATTCATTTTTTGAAAGTTCGAGATATCGACGCCGTTCCAACTCTAAATTGTAAAGCCCCCTGATGACACCCCAACATGGGTACAGCATGGGGATTGGAACCCACACCCACCTGCCACACCCGGTTTTTGGTCCCATTTACTTCCATTCATTTTTTGAAAGTTCAAGATATCGACGCCGTTCCAACTCTAAATCGTAAAGCCCACTGATGTAACCCCAACATGGGTACAACATAGGGATTCGAACCCACGCCCACCTGCCACGCCCATTTTTCGGCTCCATTCACTTCCATTCATTTTTTAAAAGTTCGAGATATCGACGCCGTTCCAACTCTAAATCGTAAAGCCCACTGATGTAACCCCGACTTGGGTAAAGCATGGGGATTCGAACCCTCGCCCACCTGCCACGCCCGGTTTTCGGCTCCATTCACTTCCATTCATTTTTTGAAAGTTTGAGATATCAACACCGTTCCAACTCAATATCGTAAAGCCCACTGATGTAACCCCGACTCAGATACAGCATGGGGATTCGAACCCACACCCACCTGCCACGCCCATTTTTCGGCTCCATTCACTTCCATTCATTTTTTAAAAGTTCGAGATATCGACGCCGTTCCAACTCTAAATCGTAAAGCCCCCTGATGACACCCCAACATGGGTACAGCATAGGGATTGGAACCAACACCCACCTGCCACGCCCGGTTTTTGGTCCCATTCACTTCCATTCATTTTTTGAAAGTTTGAGATATCAACGCCGTTCCAACTCTAAATCGTAAAGCCCACTGATGTAACCCCGACTCAGATACAGCATGGGGATTCGAACCCACCCCCACCTGCCACGCCCGTTTTTCGGCTCCATTCACTTCTATTCATTTTTGGAAAGTTCGAGATATCAACACCGTTCCAACTCTAAATCGTAAAGCCCACTGATGTAACCCCGCCTCAGATACAGCATGGGGATTCGAACCCACACCCACCTGCCACGCCTGTTTTTTTGTTCCATTCACTTCCATTCATTTTTTGAAAGTTTGAGATATCAACGCCGTTCCAACTCTAAATCGTAAAGCCCACTGATGTAACCCCGACTCAGATACAGCATGGGGATTCGAACCCACGGCCACCTGCCACGCCCATTTTTCGGCCCCATTCATTTCCATTAATTTTTTGAAAGTTTGAGATATCAACGCCGTTCCAACTCTAAATCGTAAAGCCCACTGATGTAACCCCGACTCAGATACACCATGGGGATATGAACCCACGCCCACCTGCCACGCCCGTTTTTCGGCTCCTTTCACTTCCATTCATTTTTTGAAAGTTTGAGACATCAACGCCGTTCCAACTCTATATCGTAAAGCTCACTGATGTAACCCCGACTCAGATACAGCATGGGGATTCGACCCCACGCCCACCTGCCACGCCCGGTTTTTGTCCCCATTCACTTCCATTCATTTTTTGAAAGTTCGAGATATCGACGCCGTTCCAACTCTATATCGTAAAGCTCACTGATGTAAC
This sequence comes from Trichomycterus rosablanca, assembly GCF_030014385.1. Classification (NCBI taxonomy): domain Eukaryota; kingdom Metazoa; phylum Chordata; class Actinopteri; order Siluriformes; family Trichomycteridae; genus Trichomycterus; species Trichomycterus rosablanca. Next base: position 54,518,233 of record NC_085990.1, on the reverse strand, counting down.
CCCGACTCAGATACAGCATGGGGATTCGACCCCACGCCCACCTGCCACGCCCGGTTTTTGTCCCCATTCACTTCCATTCATTTTTTGAAAGTTCGAGATATCGACGCCGTTCCAACTCTATATCGTAAAGCTCACTGATGTAACCCCGACTCAGATACAGCATGGGGATTCGAACCCACACCCACCTGCCACGCCCGGTTTTTGTCCCCATTCACTTCCATTCATTTTTTGAAAGTTCGAGATATCGATGCCGTTCCAACTCTAAATCGTAAAGCCCACTGATGTAACCCCGACTCAGATACAGCATCGGGATTCGAACCCACGCCCACCTGCCACGCCCGTTTTTTATCCATATTTACTTCCATTCATTTTTTGAAAGTTTGAGATATCAACGCCGTTCCAACTCTATATCGTAAAGCCCACTGATGTAACCTCGACTCAGATACAGCATGGGGATTCGAACCCACACCCACCTGCCACGCCCGGTTTTTGTCCCCATTCACTTCCATTCATTTTTTGAAAGTTTGAGATATCAACGCCGTTCCAACTCTTTATCGTAAAGCCCACTAATGTTACCCCGACTCAGATACAGCATGGGGATTCGAACCCACACCCACCTGCCACGCCCGGTTTTTGTCCCCATTCACTTCCATTCATTTTTTGAAAGTTTGAGATATCAACGCCGTTCCAACTCTTTATCGTAAAGCCCACTAATGTTACCCCGACTCAGGTACAGCATGGGGATTCGAACCCACACCCACCTGCCACGCCCGGTTTTTGTCCCCATTCACTTCCATTCATTTTTTGAAAGTTTGAGATATCAACGCCGTTCCAACTCTTTATCGTAAAGCCCACTGATGTAACCCCGACTCAGATACAGCATGGGGATTCGAACCCACACCCACCTGCCACGCCCGGTTTTTGTCCCCATTCACTTCCATTCATTTTTTGAAAGTTCGAGATATCAACGCCGTTCCAACTCTAAATCGTAAAGCCCACTGATGTAACCCCGACTCAGATACAGCATGGGGATTCGAACTCACGCCCACCTGCCACGCCCGGTTTTTGTCCCCATTTACTTCCATTCATTGTTTGAAAGTTCGAGATATCAACGCCGTTCCAACTCTAAATCGTAAAGCCCACTGATGTAACCCCGACTCAGGTACAGCATGGGAATTCGAACCCACGCCCACCTGCCACGCCCGTTTTTCGGCCCTATTCACCTCCATTCATTTTTTGAAAGTTTGAGATATGAACGCCGTTCCAACTCTAAATCGTAAAGCCCACTGATGACACCCCGAGTTGGATAAAGCATTGGGATACGCACGCCCACCCGACCGGCACACGGCAATCACACTCGCATTTTCGCCGGAAATGCACTCTCTAGTTATTATTATTTTTCTTATTATTCCACCAATTTTTTGTCCGGTTAACTCGCCCCGCAGTTTTCGAGATATCAACGCCGTTCCAACGCCAAATCGTCCGGCCCGTTGGTGTGACCCAGGCTTGTATACAGGTTTTTGATCCACCCGCCCGTTCGCCCGCCACGCCCGTTTTTCCGGAAATTTTGTCCCATAGACTTCAATTCATTTTTGAAAAAATGTTGAGATATCGACGCCGTTCCAACTCTAAATCGTCCGGACCGTTATTGACATCACTTTGTGTTTTTTGCTTTTTGATCCGCCCGCCCGTTCACCCCCCACGCCCGCTTTTTTACCGTTTTTTGGTCCCATTGACTTCCATTCATTTTTTCTGAATGGTTGTTGAATGGTTATTTGTACAACCTTTATTTAACCTATAAGAACTCCATTCACTTCCATTCATTTTTTGAAAGTTTGAGATATCGACGCCGTTCCAACTCTAAATCGTAAAGCTCACTGATGTAACCCCGACTCAGGTACAGCATGGGGATTCGAACCCACGCCCACCTGCCACGCCCGGTTTTTGGTCCCATTCACTTCCATTCATTTTTTGGAAATTTGAGATATCGACGCCGTTCCAACTCTAAATCGTAAAACACACTGATGTAACCCCGACTTGGGTACAGCATGGGGATTCGAACCCACACCCACCTGCCACGCCCGTTTTTCGGCTCCATTCACTTACATTCATTTTTTGAAAGTTCGAGATATCAACACCGTTCCAACTCTAAATCGTAAAGCTCACTGATGTAACCCAGACTCAGGTACAGCATGGGGATTCGAACCCACGCCCACCTGCCACGCCCGTTTTTCGGCTCCATTCACTTCCATTCATTTTTTGAAAGTTCGAGATATCAACACCGTTCCAACTCTAAATCGTAAAGCCCACTGATGTAACCCCGACTCAGGTACAGCATGGGGATTCGAACCCACGCCCACCTGCCACGCCCGGTTTTTGGTCCCATTCACTTCCATTCATTTTTTGGAAATTTGAGATATCGACGCCGTTCCAACTCTAAATCGTAAAACACACTGATGTAACCCCGACTTGGGTACAGCATGGGGATTCGAACCCACACCCACCTGCCACGCCCGGTTTTTGGTCCCATTCACTTCCATTCATTTTTTGAAAGTTCGAGATATCGACGCCGTTCCAACTCTATATCGTAAAACACACTGATGTAACCCCGACTCAGGTACAGCATGGGGATTCGAACCAACACCCACCTGCCACGCCCATTTTTCGGCTCTATTCACTTCCATTCATTTTTTGAAAGTTCGAGATATCGACGCCGTTCCAACTCTAAATTGTAAAGCCCCCTGATGACACCCCAACATGGGTACAGCATGGGGATTCGAACCCACGCCCACCTGCCACGCCCGGTTTTTGGTCCAATTCACTTCCATTCATTTTTTGAAAGTTCGAGATATCGACGCCGTTCCAACTCTAAATTGTAAAGCCCCCTGATGACACCCCAACATGGGTACAGCATGGGGATTCGAACCTACGCCCACCTGCCATGCCCGGTTTTTGGTCCCATTCACTTCCATTCATTTTTTTAAAGTTCGAGATATCGACGCCGTTCCAACTCTAAATCGTAAAGCCCACTGATGTAACCCCGACTTTGGTACAGCATGGGGATTCGAACCCACACCCACCTACCACGCCCGTTTTTCGGCTCCATTCACTTCCATTCATTTTTTGAAAGTTCGAGATATCGACGATGTTTCAACTCTAAATTGTAAAGCCCACTGATGTAACCCCGACTCAGGTACAGCATGGGGATTCGAAGCCACGCCCACCTGCCACGCCCGTTTTTCGGGTTTATTCACTTCCATTCATTTTTTGAAAGTTCGAGATATCAACGCCGTTCCAACTCTAAATCGTAAAGCCCCCTGATGACACCCCGACTCAGGTACAGCATGGGGATTCGAACCCACACCCACCTGCCACGCCCGTTTTTTGTCCCCATTCACTTCCATTCATTTTTTTAAAGTTCGAGATATCGACGCCGTTCCAACTCTGAATTGTAAAGCCCACTGATGTAACCCCGACTCAGATACAGCATGGGGATTCGAACCCACACCCACCTGCCACGCCCGTTTTTTGTCCCCATTCACTTCCATTCATTTTTTCACTTCCATTCATTTTTTGAAAGTTCGAGATATCAACGCCGTTCCAACTCTAAATCGTAAAGCCCCTTGATGACACCCCGACTCAGGTACAGCATGGGGATTCGAACCCACACCCACCTGCCACGCCCGGTTTTTGTCCCCATTCACTTCCATTCATTTTTTGAAAGTTTGAGATATCAACGCCGTTCCAACTCTTTATCGTAAAGCCCACTGATGTAACCCCGACTCAGATACAGCATGGGGATTCGAACCCACACCCACCTGCCACGCCCGGTTTTTGTCCCCATTCACTTCCATTCATTTTTTGAAAGTTTGAGATATCGACGCCGTTCCAACTCTATATCGTAAAGCCCACTGATGTAACCTCGACTCAGATACAGCATGGGGATTCGAACCCACACCCACCTGCCACGCCCGGTTTTTGTCCCCATTCACTTCCATTCATTTTTTGAAAGTTCGAGATATCGACGCCGTTCCAACTCTAAATCGTAAAGCTCACTGATGTAACCCCGACTCAGATACAGCATGGGGATTCGAACCCACACCCACCTGCCACGCCCGGTTTTTGGCCCCATTCACTTCCATTCATTTTTTGAAAGTTCGAGATATCGACGCCGTTCCAATTCTATATCGTAAAGCCCACTGATGTAACCCCGACTCAGGTACAGCATGGGGATTCGAACCCACACCCACCTGCCACGCCCGGTTTTCGGCTCCATTCACTTCCATTCATTTTTTGAAAGTTCGAGATATCAACGCCGTTCCAATTCTATATCGTAAAGCCCACTGATGTAACCCCGACTCAGATACAGCATGGGGATTCGAACCCACGCCCACCTGCCACGCCCGGTTTTCGGCTCCATTCACTTCCATTCATTTTTTGAAAGTTCGAGATATCGACGCCGTTCCAACTCTATATCGTAAAGCCCACTGATGTAACCCCGACTCAGGTACAGCATGGGGATTCGAACCCACACCCACCTGCCACGCCCGTTTTTTGTCCCCATTCACTTCCATTCATTTTTTGAAAGTTCGAGATATCAACGCCGTTCCAACTCTAAATCGTAAAGCCCCCTGATGACACCCCGACTCAGATACAGCATGGGGATTCGAACCCACACCCACCTGCCACGCCCGTTTTTTGTCCCCATTCACTTCCATTCATTTTTTGAAAGTTCGAGATATCAACGCCGTTCCAACTCTAAATCGTAAAGCCCCCTGATGACACCCCGACTCAGGTACAGCATGGGGATTCGAACCCACACCCACCTGCCACGCCCGGTTTTTGTCCCCATTCACTTCCATTCATTTTTTGAAAGTTTGAGATATCAACACCGTTCCAACTCTAAATCGTAAAGCCCTCTGATGTAACCCCGACTCAGGTACAGCATGGGGATTCGAACCCACACCCACCTGCCACGCCCGGTTTTCTGTCCCATTCACTTCCATTCATTTTTTGAAAGTTCGAGATATCGACGCCGTTCCAACTCTAAATCGTAAAGCCCCCTGATGTAACCCCGACTTGGGTACAGAATGGGGATTCGAACCCTCACCCACCTGCCACGCCCGGTTTTTGGTCCGATTCACTTCCATTCATTTTTTGAAAGTTCGAGATATCGACGCCGTTCCAACTCTAAATCGTAAAGCCCACTGATGTAACCCCGACTCAGGTACAGCATGGGGATTCGAACCCACGCCCACCTGCCACGCCCGGTTTTCGGCTCCATTCACTTCCATTCATTTTTTGAAAGTTCGAGATATCGACGCCGTTCCAATTCTATATCGTAAAGCCCACTGATGTAACCCCGACTCAGGTACAGCATGGGGATTCGAACCCACACCCACCTGCCACGCCCGGTTTTTGGTCCCATTCACTTCCATTCATTTTTTGAAAGTTTGAGATATCAACGCCGTTCCAACTCTAAATCGTAAAGCCCACTGATGTAACCCCGACTCAGATACAGCATGGGGATTCGAACCCACACCCACCTGCCACGCCCGGTTTTTGGTCCCATTCACTTCCATTCATTTTTTGAAAGTTCGAGATATCGACGCCGTTCCAACTCTAAATTGTAAAGCCCACTGATGTAACCCCGACTCAGGTACAGCATGGGGATTCGAACCCACACCCACCTGCCACGCCCGGTTTTTGGTCCCATTCACTTCCATTCATTATTTGAAAGTTCGAGATATCGACGCCGTTCCAACTCTAAATTGTAAAGCCCACTGATGTAACCCCGACTCAGGTACAGCATGGGGATTCGAACCCACACCCACCTGCCACGCCCGTTTTTTGTCCCCATTCACTTCCATTCATTTTTTGAAAGTTCGAGATATCATCGCCGTTCCAACTCTAAATCGTAAAGCCCCCTGATGACACCCCGACTCAGATACAGCATGGGGATTCGAACCCACACCCACCTGCCACGCCCGTTTTTTGTCCCCATTCACTTCCATTCATTTTTTGAAAGTTCGAGATATCGACGCCGTTCCAACTCTAAATTGTAAAGCCCACTGATGTAACCCCGACTCAGGTACAGCATGGGGATTCGAACCCACACCCACCTGCCACGCCCGTTTTTTGTCCCCATTCACTTCCATTCATTTTTTGAAAGTTCGAGATATCAACGCCGTTCCAACTCTAAATCGTAAAGCCCCCTGATGACACCCCGACTCAGATACAGCATGGGGATTCGAACCCACACCCACCTGCCACGCCCGTTTTTTGTCCCCATTCACTTCCATTCATTTTTTGAAAGTTCGAGATATCAACGCCGTTCCAACTCTATATCGTAAAGCCCCCTGATGACACCCCGACTCAGGTACAGCATGGGGATTCGAACCCACACCCACCTGCCACGCCCGGTTTTTGTCCCCATTCACTTCCATTCATTTTTTGAAAGTTTGAGATATCAACACCGTTCCAACTCTAAATCGTAAAGCCCTCTGATGTAACCCCGACTCAGGTACAGCATGGGGATTCGAACCCACACCCACCTGCCACGCCCGGTTTTCGGTCCCATTCACTTCCATTCATTTTTTGAAAGTTCGAGATATCGACGCCGTTCCAACTCTAAATCGTAAAGCCCCCTGAAGTAACCCCGACTCAGGTACAGCATGGGGATTCGAACCCACACCCACCTGCCACGCCCGGTTTTTGGTCCGATTCACTTCCATTCATTTTTTGAAAGTTCGAGATATCAACGACGTTCCAACTCTAAATTGTAAAGCCCACTGATGTAACCCCGACTCAGATACAGCATGGGGATTCGAACCCACACCCACCTGCCACGCCCGGTTTTTGGTCCCATTCACTTCCATTCATTTTTTGAAAGTTCGAGATATCAATGCCGTTCCAACTCTAAATTGTAAAGCCCACTGATGTAACCCCGACTCAGATACAGCATGGGGATTCGAACCCACGCCCACCTGCCACGCCCGGTTTTTGGTCCCATTCACTTCCATTCATTTTTTGAAAGTTTGAGATATCGACGCCGTTCCAACTCTAAATCGTAAAACCCACTGATGTAACCCAGACTCAGATACAGCATGGGGATTCGAACCCACGCCCACCTGCCACGCCCGGTTTTTGGTCCCATTCACTTCCATTCATTTTTTGAAAGTTTGAGATATCGACGCCGTTCCAACTCTAAATCGTAAAACCCACTGATGTAACCCAGACTCAGACACAGCATGGGAATTCGAACCCATGCCCACCTGCCACGCCCGGTTTTTGGTCCCATTCACTTCCATTCATTTTTTGAAAGTTTGAGATATCGACGCCGTTCCAACTCTAAATCGTAAAGCCCACTGATGTAACCCCGACTTCGGTACAGCATGGGGATTCGAACCCACGCCCACCTGCCACGCCCGGTTTTTGGTCCCATTCACTTCCATTCATTTTTTGAAAGTTCCAGATATCAAAGCCGTTCCATCTCTAAATTGTAAAGCCCACTGATGTAACCCCGACTCAGATACAGCATGGGGATTCGAACCCACACCCACCTGCCACGCCCGTTTTTCGGCTCCATTCACTTACATTCATTTTTTGAAAGTTCGAGATATCAAAGCCGTTCCAACTCTAAATTGTAAAGCCAACTGATGTAACCCCGACTCAGATACAGCATGGGGATTCGAACCCACACCCACCTGCCACGGCCGTTTTTCAGCTCCATTCACTTACATTCATTTTTTGAAAGTTCGAGATATCAAAGCCGTTCCAACTCTAAATTGTAAAGCCAACTGATGTAACCCCGACTCAGATACAGCATGGGGATTCGAACCCACACCCACCTGCCACGCCCGTTTTTCGGCTCCATTCACTTACATTCATTTTTTGAAAGTTTGAGATATCGACGCTGTTCCAACTCTAAATCGTAAAGCCCACTGATGACACCCCGACTTGGGTACAGCATGGGGATTCGAACCCACGCCCACCTGCCACGCCCGTTTTTCGGCCCCATTCACTTACATTCATTTTTTGAAAGTTTGAGATATCAACGCCGTTCCAACTCTATATCGTAAAGCCCCCTGATGTAACCCTGACTTGGGTACGGCATGGGGATTCGAACCCACGCCCACCTGCAACGCCCGTTTTTCGGCCCCATTCACTTCCATTCATTTTTCGAAGGTTTGAGATATCAACGCCGTTCCAACTCTATATCGTAAAGCCCACTGATGACACCCCGACTTGTGTACAGCATGGGGATTCGAACCCACGCCCACCTGCCACGCCCGGTTTTTGGTCCCATTCACTTCCATTCATTTTTTGAAAGTTCGAGATATCAAAGCTGTTCCAACTCTAAATCGTAAAGCCCACTGATGTAACCCCGACTCAGATACAGCATGGGGATTCGAACCCACGCCCACCTGCCACGCCCGTTTTTCGGCTCCATTCAGTTCCATTCATTTTTTGAAAGTTCGAGATATCAAAGCCGTTCCAACTCTAAATTGTAAAGCCAACTGATGTAACCCCGACTCAGATACAGCATGGGGATTCGAACCCACGCCCACCTGCCACGCCCGTTTTTCGGCTCCATTCACTTACATTCATTTTTTGAAAGTTTGAGATATCGATGCTGTTCCAACTCTAAATCGTAAAGCCCACTGATGACACCCCGACTTGGGTACAGCATGGGGATTCGAACCCACGCCCACCTGCCACGCCCGTTTTTCGGCCCCATTCACTTACATTCATTTTTTGAAAGTTTGAGATATCAACGCCGTTCCAACTCTATATCGTAAAGCCCACTGATGTAACCCTGACTTGGGTACGGCATGGGGATTCGAACCCACGCCCACCTGCCACGCCCGTTTTTCGGCTCCATTCACTTCCATTCATTTTTCGAAGGTTTGAGATATCAACGCCGTTCCAACTCTATATCGTAAAGCCCACTGATGTAACCCCGACTTGGGTACAGCATGGGGATTCGAACCTGCGCCCACCTGCCACGCCCGGTTTTTGGTCCCATTCACTTCCATTCATTTTTTGAAAGTTTGAGATATCAACACCGTTCCAACTCTATATCGTAAAGCCCACTGATGTAACCCCAACATGGGTACAACATGGGGATTCGAACCCACGCCCACCTGCCATGCCCGGTTTTAGGTCCCATTCACTTCCATTCATTTTTTGGAAATTTGAGATATCAACACCGTTCCAACTCTATATCGTAAAGCCCACTGATGTAACCCCGACTTACGTACAGCATGGGGATTCGAACCCACACCCACCTGCCACGCCCGGGTTTTGGTCCCATTCACTTCCATTCATTTTTTGAAAGTTTGAGATATCAACACCATTCCAACTGTATATCGTAAAGCCCACTGATGTAACCCCGACTTGGGTACAGCATGAGGATTCGAACCCACACCCACCTGCCACGCCCGGTTTTCGGCTCCATTCACTTCCATTCATTTTTTGAAAGTTTGAGATATCGACGCCGTTCCAACTCTAAATCGTAAAGCCCACTGAAGTAACCCTGACTTGGGTACAGCATGGGGATTTGAACCCACGCCCACCTGCCACGCCCGTTTTTTGGTCCCATTCACTTCCATTTATTTTTTGAAAGTTTGAGATATCGAAGCCGTTTCCACTTTAAATCGTAAAGTCCACTGATGACACCCCGAGTTGGATAAAGCATTGGGATACGCACGCCCGCCCGACCGGCACACGGCAATCACACTCGCATTTTCTTCGGAAATGCACTCTCTAGTTTTTCTTATTATTCCACCCGTTTTTTGTCCGGCTTTCTTCGTCCGCAGTTTTCGAGATATCGACCCCGTTCCAGTGCCAAATCGTCCGGCCCATACGGGAATGGACTGCTTGTATACAGGTTTTCGATCCGCCCGCCCGTTCGCCCGCCACGCCCGTTTTAACGAAAATTTTTTCCCATAGACTTCCATTCGTTTTCGAACAATTTTGAGATATCGACGCCGTTCCAACTCTAAATCGTCCGGGCCGTTATTGACGTCACTTCTTGAACAAAGATTTAGGATCTGCCCGCCCGTTCGCCCGCCACGCCCGTTTTTTACTGGTTTTGGACAATCATTCTGGGTTTGTTTTTTACAATTTTCGAGATATCGATACCGTTCCACCTCTAAATCGTCCGGCCCGTTATTGCCGACAAATCTTGAAAAAAGCTTTTTGATCCGCCCGCCCGTTCACCCGCCACGCCCGCTTTTATACCGGTTTTTTGGTCCCATTCACTTCCATTCATTTTTTGAAAGTTTGAGATATCGACGCTGTTCCAACTCTATATCGTAAAGCCCCCTGATGACACCCCGACATAGGTACAGAATGGGGATTCGAACCCACGCCCACCTGCCACGCCTATTTTTCGGCCCCATTTACTTCTATTCATTTTTTGAAAGTTTGAGATATAAACACCGTTCCAACTCTATATCGTAAAGCCCCCTGATGTAACCCCGACTTGTGTACAGCATGGGGATTCGAACCCACGCCCACCTGCCACGCCCGGTTTTTGGTCCCATTCACTTCCATTCATTTTTTGAAAGTTCGAGATATCGACGCCGTTCCAACTCTAAATCGTAAAGCCCACTGATGTAACCCCGACTTGGGTACAGCATGGGGATTCGAACACACACCCACCTGCCACGCCCGGTTTTTGGTCCCATTCACTTCCATCCATTTTTTGAAAGTTCGAGATATCGACGCCGTTCCAACTCTAAATTGTAAAGCCCACTGATGTAACCCCGACTTGGGTACAGCATGGGGATTCGAACCCACGCCCACCTGCCACGCCTGGTTTTTGGTACCATTCACTTCCATTCATTTTTTGGAAATTTGAGATATCGACGCCGTTTCAACTCTAAATCGTAAAGTCCACTGATGACACCCCGAGTTGGATAAAGCATTGGGATACGCCCGCCAGACCGGCACACGGCAATCACACTCGCATTTTCTACGGAAATGCACTCTCTAGTTATTATTATTCTGCCCGTTTTTTGTCCGGCTTTCTTCGTCCGCAGTTTTCGAGATATCGACCCCGTTCCAACGCCAAATCGTGCGGCCCATACGGGAATAGAGCGCTTGTATACAGGTTTTCGATCCGCCCGCCCGTCCGCCCGCCACGCCCGTTTTTCCGGAAATTTTGTCCCATAGACTTCCATTCATTTTTGAAAAAATGTTGAGATATCGACGCCGTTCCAACTTTAAATCGTCCGGCACGTTATTGAAATAACTTTGTGTTTTTTGCATTTCGATCCGCCCGCCCGTTCATCTGCCACGCCCGCTTTTTTACCGTTTTTTGGTCCCATTGACTTCCATTCATTTTTTCTGAATGGTTGTTGAATGGTTATTTGTACAACCTTTATTTAACCTATAAGAACCCCATTCACTTCCATTCATTTTTTGAAAGTTCGAGATATCGACGTCGTTCCAACTCTAAATTGTAAAGCCCCCTGATGACACCCCGACATGGGTACAGCATGGGGATTCGAACCCACGCCCACCTGCCACGCCCGTTTTTCGGCTCCTTTCACTTCCATTCATTTTTTGAAAGTTTGAGATATCGACGCCGTTCCAACTCTAAATTTTAAAGCCCACTGATGTAACCCCGACTCAGGTACAGCATGGGGATTCGAACCCACGCCCACCTGCCACGCCCGTTTTTTTATATTTCGAGATATCAACGCCGTTCCAACTCTAATTTGTTTAGCCCACTGATGACACCCCGACTTGGATACAGCATGGTAATACGCAGCCCCACCCACCTGCCACGCCCACTTTTTTATTAATTCGAGATATCAATGCCGTTCCAACTTTAATTTGTTTAGCCCACTGATGACACACCGACATGGATACAGCATGGTCATACGCAGCCCCGCCTGCCTGCCACGCCCACTTTTTTAATATTTCGAGATATCAGCGCCGTTCCAACTCTAATTTGTTTAGCCCACTGATGACACCACGACTTGGATACAGTATGGTCATACACAGCCCCGCCCGCCTGCCACGCCCACTTTTTTAATATTTCGAGATATCAGCGCCGTTCCAACTCTAATTTGTTTAGCCCACTGATGACACCCCGACTTGGATACAGCATGGTCATACGCAGCCCCGCCCGTCTGCCACGCCCGTTTCTGAGCCGTTCGGCCCGTCGACGCTGCTCCCAGCTTAGATACGGCGTTCGGATAAGCGCGCACGCACGCCGACCGGCACACGGCAATCACACTCGCATTTTCTCCGGAAATGCACTCTCTAGTTAGTGTGATTGCCTAAAGGCAATCATACTATTGTTATCCGAAAGTCATATTATTATTCTTATTTTTCCACCGTTTTTTGTCCAGTCTTCTTCTTCCGCAATTTTCGAGATATCGACCCGTTCCGACGCCGTTCCAACTTTAAATCGTCCGGCACGTTATTGAAATAACTTTGTGTTTTTTGATTTTCGATCCGCCCGCCCGTTCATCTGCCACGCCCGCTTTTTTACAGTTTTTTGGTCCCATTGACTTCCATTCATTTTTTCTGAATGGTTGTTGAAAGGTTATTTGTACAACCTTTATTTAACCTATAAGAACCCCATTCACTTCCATTCATTTTTCTAAAGTTTGAGATATCAACGCCGTTCCAACTCTAAATCGTAAAGCCCCCTGATGACACCCCAACATGGGTACAGCATGGGGATTCGAACCCACGCCCACCTGCCACGCCCAGTTTTTCAGCTCCATTCACTTCCATTCATTTTTTGAAAGTTCGAGATATCGACGCCGTTCCAACTTTAAATCGTAAAGCCCACTGATGTAACCCCGACTCAGGTACAGCATGGGGATTCGAACCCACGCCCACCTGCCACGCCCGGTTTTTGGTCCCATTCACTTCCATTCATTTTTTGAAAGATCGAGATATCAACGCCGTTCCATCTCTAAATCGTAAAGCCCACTGATGTAACCCCGACTCAGATACAGCATGGGGATTCGAACCCACACCCACCTGCCACGCCCATTTTTCGGCTCCATTCACTTCCATTCATTTTTTGAAAGTTTGAGATGTCGACGCCGTTTCCACTTTAAATCGTGAAGTCCACTGACACACCGAGTTGAATAAAGCATTAGGATATGCGCGCCCGCCCGACCGGCACATGGCAATCACACTCGCATTTTCTCCGGAAATGCACTCTCTAGTTATTTTTATTCATTTTATTTATGTATTTAACTTTGATGAGGAATCTGTGGCTGTAGATCAATCTTCACCTTCATGTGAGTGTTTCCACGTATTTATGAAGTTTATTTTGAAAAAGAATGAATTCTGTATGCTGACTCAGAACTCTCTGTCTATAGCTAACTCAGATCAACAGGCCCCGGCAGAACAACCTTCTCCATATGATCAGGAACAGCAGGTACCTTTAGAGGGAGACCACCTTCAGCAGGAGCATCTTATTCAAAATCATCATTTAAACTGGGAACTTCATCAGCTACTGGTAAATGTCCACAGCTTTGAAGAATTATTGGTGTATATCTGCAGGTGTTGGATGATACATTGAATGTAGATGATGAATTTTTAAGACCCGGTGCGGTTGTGACTCTCCACATTCATGGTCACACAGTCAGTTTCTCAAATCATGTTGAGTTAAATGACGGTAACTTCACATCCAGTCTATTCTAACACTGCTTATGAACATCATGCAGAGCAATTATGGAATATTTATTGATGAAACACTTGAAATAGTGATTTAAATTGTAAACCCTCCACATGCTGGAGTTAGTAACAGGAGTAGAAGATCCAACATGGAATTATACAAAGTTAAAACATTTGTATGTTTTTAACAACACTAACAACAATCTTTGCTCTGCATTAAGTGTAACTCAGCTTCTTAATCCTGAGAAAAACATCTGTACAAATCACATCCAACATCATGCTGGATGCTCCACGTCAAAACTATTGATCTGTTTTTACATCAAGAGCACTATTATGGTGTAAAATCACCTCATACTTGGGTCGTGTTGTACTAATGGTATTAAACTGTGGACGGTATTTGATTCAGAAAAGGAAATTTAACTTTACTGTGTTAATGACGTTCACACTTTGAAAAAGGGCTGCAGAAGTTTCAGGTATGAAATCGTGTCTATTACAGATGTCGTGGAAAAGAGAGGTTAGCAGTTAATGATTTAATTATATATTTAATAGCTAATAATCAAATACGGGGCACCACTGGCATTTTTAAGGAGAAATGACCAGGAAAATCGAATTCATAACAGATCAGATCACTTTCTGTTGGAGTAAAGTCTGTTAGTCGAGTATTTCTCTCACACAGGTAATCACACTCACAGCTCTAAATTATTAATCATTATAATGTTTATTGAACTAACAAAATGTAACATAACAGTTAATAAGTAAATTGTGTAACTAAGTGGTAATGATAGTATAAATCTGTAGGCAATCAATTAATTAATTAATAACTCATTACAAAATATATATAAAAGCATATAAATGCAGTATATAACATGTAAATGAAATGATAGTATTAACAACAACACATGCAAAATGATAAAACAAGTAGCAAAAGCAATAAATGTCCCTATTCAGCCATCACCTACCCACACAGATGCCCCTTGCAGCTGGCTGTGGTTGGTTAAGCCTATGGTCATGGCTCCATGGTCGGGGCAGAGGTTAACTAGAACCTTCACTGGAGATGAGATGGAAGTTGTCCAGGCTTCCCTCCCTTACTCGAGTGTTGCCTGCCCTTAGTTACTTTTTTTCTCTCTGTGTTTTAGTGAGGTTCTATCTACTTGCAATGGTTTTTGCCTTTTCGTGGTTATATAACTTGTTTATGTAAACAATCAATATTGAAATGTTCTAGAACAACCTGACACATTCTTTTATAAGTCATGAGGGAGACAGTGGCCGTCCATTCTGTTCATCAAGCTCTGCTTTTTACCAAATAACTTATTATTACAGTGGTACATGAATTTTTTTGGTCATGTAGTTGTGTTAAGTTGTCTTAATACTTTTGGTCATGTAGGTGTGTGTGTGTGTCCATGCTATTCTTTAAGAAGTACCGTGGATCAACCTGCCTTTGAAAAAATAAATGGAAGTGAATGGGACTAAACAGGTATAAAATGTTCGTGGTGGGTAAACTGGTGTGCGTATCAAAAAGCTGAATACAAGCTGTGGTATCATCAACAGGACAGACGTTTAGTTGGAACGAAAAGGTTGGATCTCTAAAAAAGGTAAACAGGTGGAATAATAATAAGAAGAAGAGGAGTAACAGCAGTGTAACTGTCTACTGCAATCACACTAATAATAATAAGAAGAAGATAGTCAACTAGGGATGTCCCGATCACGTTTTTTTGTTCCCGATCCCGATTATTAAATTTGATCCCGATTCGATACCGAGTCTCAAACCGATACTTAAACCGAAATATCTATTTTCTAGATATTGTCTAGATAAGAACTGGATAATACTGTTCACACAGTGCACACTTCAACTACATTACAGTTATTCAAATTAATCCAGTGTATATGTTTAATAACTGAATAGCTCTGCAGTGCTGTAGGGTAAAATGCTGCATCCAAACTATTGGCTTAATGTTTTTTTATTTTTACAAAATCAATCAAAATGAGTGAGATAATTACAGTTTTACTTTAAACTTTACATTTGAATAAATAAAATCTGTTTAATGCAGTGATGCACTAAAAATGAACAGAAATCTGTGTAGCAGCTTAACTTGAATATAAGAAAAAAAGTTACTTAAAAGCATTACAGTAAAACCTGAATACCAAAATAAAATGGACAGGCTCTTTTTTTATGAAGGAAAGCCAGTTTTTAAAGTGCTTGTATTGTGACGATGGTTTGATGGACGTTTCTACCCGAAGTGAGTGTGTTTTGACCCTGTGGGGCTTCCATAGTGCATGGAATAGCGTGCTTGGCTCTAGCTGTCCGCTATTCGGTACCGTAACAGAAGAAGTTAATAAAGTGTTTTGCTCCCGACAATTTGTGAATATAGCGTGTATTTATTTCTTTATTAAGCAAGTGCATCACTACGTTGTTTTGTAAACCGGAGTGATTCTTGACTCTCACACCATATAAACAATAAAATTCTACAGTAATGAACGCAGCTCTGCTCCCACCGCCTCGTGAAACGCTCACACTGCAGACGTTACACTTCACTGTTGGACTTGTTTCACTTTCCAATTTAAAGTATTTCCTGCTGATGTAAAACAAAGGATCGGGATTAGGATCGGGTTTAGTAAAGCCAATGCCGATCAGTTAAAAAATGCCTTGATCGGCCCTGATCCCGATCTTTGAGATCGGATCGGGACATCCCTAATGTCAAAGTGTCATTTTTTCAAACTAAGGTGTTTTTCACTCCACCATTTATCTTCATATCTATTACATGGTGGTTTCCTGTGCTCACACAGAGCAGACAGCAGAAGATCAGTGTGATTACTGTAACTGACAGAGATTGGCTGGATTGGTTGTAGAGATCTTGCCAAACATCAAATTGGAACTCATCATGTCCAGGTCAATTCATGTCTGCATCATTATATTGGGGTTTCACTGTTGGTTGAACTGTCACTAGAAGATTAAGGTGAAGAACAACTTCTCTCTGCTCATGGTGAAGCTTCATTCAGCTAATAAAGCAGCTCAAATTAAAGATCATTCCATCTGACCATGAAGTGCCGGTCACACACGGGTCAAGGTGCTCTGTCACTTATACACTGTAAACATGGAAAAGAGAATAAATATAAAAATTATGTAACAAAGATGAGCAATAAAACATTTTTACTGTTAAATGCATCAAAATCACAAAACACACAGATCTGCTGTAAAGCTGTTTTCCACTTAATGCTAATGAGGTACCTCAATGTACCTCAAAGTGTAACATAAAGACTCGCCTTAATAAACTACTGCTAAATCAATAATCTGTACTGAATCAGAAAATGCAACCATTACAGTTTAATCTTCACCTCCTACAACACTACAGACCTAGAATCAGCAGCTCAACTCCTTTACCTAAACCCACAGGGAGTCCTAGAGATTTGCACACATGTATAATTGTTTAACATGTATAATACACTGCCCGGCCAAAAAAGGTCACCACCTGGATTTAACTAAGCAAATAGGTAAGATCCTCCCATAGGATAATTACTGCATGGGTGATTATGTTTCAGCTGGCAACATGTTATTTAACCCTAACTGATGCAGTAAGTAGCTTCTCATTTGTTAAACAACCATGTGGAAAGATGCATCCTGTGGTCGTGGAAAAGATCTTAATCTGTTTCAGAAGGTTCAAATTATTGGCATCAAGCAGAGAAAACTGAAACTGTAAGGAGAAGCTGAAACTACTAAAATCGTGTTAAGAACTGTCCAGCGCATTATTAAAAAGTGGAAGGACAGTGGAAGGACATCATCTTTGAGGAAGGAATGTGGTCGGAAAAAATCATGAATGATGGTGATTGGCGATCACTTAAACGTTTGGTGAAATCAGATGGTAGAAAAACTCCAGTAGAACTCAGGGATGTTTAATAGTGACAGTAAGATCATTTCCACACTCACAGTGTGAAGGGAACTCAAGGGATTGGGACTAAACAGCTGTGCAGCCTTAAGAAAACAACTCGTCACTGAGGCTAACCAGCAAAAACGGCTTCAATTTGCTAGGGAGCATAAAGATTGGACTGTGGAGCAATGGAAGAAGGTCATGTGGTCTGATGAGTCCAGATTTACCCTGTTCCAGAGTGATGGGTGCATCAGGGTAAGAAGAGAGGCGGCTGAAGTAATGCACCCATCATGCCTAGTGCCGACCGTACATGTGGAGAGGTTAAATACTTTTTCATCTCACTGGAATACTCTGTGTGTGTGTGTGTGTTTAAATCTAGAGGGAGGAATGTTACATGAGCTACAGGGGTTGGACAAAATAACTGAAACACCTGGTTTTAGACCACAATAATTTATTAGTATGGTGTAGGGCCTCCTTTTGCGGCCAATACAGCGTCAATTCGTCTTGGAAATGACATATACAAGTCCTGCACAGTGGTCAGAGGGATTTTAAGCCATTCTTCTTGCAGGATAGTGGCCAGGTCACTACGTGATGCTGGTGGAGGAAAACGTTTCCTGACTCGCTTCTCCAAAACACCCCAAAGTGGCTCAATAATATTTAGATCTGGTGACTGTGCAGGCCATGGGAGATGTTCAACTTCACTTTCATGTTCATCAAACCAATCTTTCACCAGTCTTGCTGTGTGTATTGGTGCATTGTCATCCTGATACACGGCACCGCCATTGGATGCACTTGGTCCTCCAGAATGGTTCGGTAGTCCTTGGCAGTGATGCGCCCATCTAGCACAAGTATTGGGCCAAGGGAATGCCATGATATGGCAGCCCAAACCATCACTGATCCACCCCCATGCTTCACTCTGGGCATGGAACAGTCTGGGTGGTACGCTTCTTTGGGGCTTCTCCACACCGTAACTCTCCCGGATGTGGGGAAAACAGTAAAGGTGGACTCATCAGAGAACAATACATGTTTCACATTGTCCACAGCCCAAGATTTGCGCTCCTTGCACCATTGAAACCGACGTTTGGCATTGGCACGAGTGACCAAAGGTTTGGCTATAGCAGCCCGGCCGTGTATATTGACCCTGTGGAGCTCCCGACGGACAGTTCTGGTGGAAACAGGAGAGTTGAGGTGCACATTTAATTCTGCCATGATTTGGGCAGCCGTGGTTTTATGTTTTTTGGATACAATCCGGGTTAGCACCCGAACATCCCTTTCAGACAGCTTCCTCTTGCGTCCACAGTTAATCCTGTTGGATGTGGTTTGTCCTTCTTGGTGGTATGCTGACATTACCCTGGATACCGTGGCTCTTGATACATCACAAATACTTGCTGTCTTGGTCACAGATGCGCCAGCAAGACGTGCACCAACAATTTGTCCTCTTTTGAACTCTGGTATGTCACCCATAATGTTGCGTGCATTGCAATATTTTGAGCAAAACTGTGCTCTTACCCTGCTAATTGAACCTTCACACTGCTCTTACTGGTGCAATGTGCAATTAATGAAGATTGGCCACCAGACTGGTCCAATTTAGCCATGAAACCTACCACACTAAAATGACAGGTGTTTCAGTTATTTTGTCCAACCCCTGTATGTGGCTGTAATAATGAAACAGAAAGTCAGTAACTCACTATAGTGTCTCCAGTTTACAGTGAGGATCCTTCTGTAGATCAGTGAGAAGCTTCACTCCTGATTCTCCTGGATTATTGTGGATCAGATTCAGTTCTTTCAGGAGTGATGAGGAGTTTGATCTCAGAGCTGAAGCCAGAGATATAAAACCTTCATCTGTAATACAGCTGTGTGTCAACCTGCAGAGAGAACAAGAACTCATCACCATTACATCACACACACACACACACACACACACACACACACAAGAACTCATCACAATTACATCTCTCACACACACACACACACACACACACAAGAACTCATCACAATTACATCACACACACACACACACACACACACACACACACAAGAACTCATCACCATTACATCACACACACACACACACACACACAAGAACTCATCACAATTACATCACACACACACACACACACACACACACACACACACAAGAACTCATCACAATTACATCACACACACACACACAAGAACTCATCACAATTACATCACACACACACACACACACACACACACAAGAACTCATCACAATTACATTACATCACACACACACACACACACACAAGAACTCATCACAATTACATCACACACACACACACAAACTCATCAAAGTTACATCTCATCATACACACACACACACACACACACACAAGAACTCATCACAATTACATCACACACACACACACACACACACACACACAAACTCATCAAAGTTACATCTCATCATACACACACACAAAAACTCATCACAATTACATCACACACACACACACACACACACACACACACAAGAACTCATCACAATTACATCTCACATACACACACACACACAAGAACTCATCACAATTACATCTCACACACACACACAAAAGAACTCATCACAATTACATCTCACACACACACACACAAGAACTCATCACAATTACATCTCACACACACACACACAAGAACTCATCACAATTACATCTCACACACACACACACAAGAACTCATCACAATTACATCTCACACACACACAAGAACTCATCACAACTACATCTCACACACACACACACACAAGAACTCATCACAATTACATCACTCACACACACACACACACACAAACTCATCAAAGTTACATCTCATCATACACACACACACACAAAAACTCATCACAATTACATCACACACACACACACAAGAACTCATCACAATTACATCTCACACACACACACACACACACAAGAACTCATCACAATTACATCTCACACACACACACACAAGAACTCATCACAATTACATCTCTCACACACACACACACAAGAACTCATCACAATTACATCACTCACACACACACACACACACACACACACACACACAAGAACTCATCACAATCACACACACACACACACACACACACACAAAAACTCATCAAAGTTACATCTCATCACACACACACACACACACACAAAAACTCATCAAAGTTACATCTCATCACACACACACACACACACACACACACACAAAAACTCATCAAAGTTACATCTCATCACACACACACACACACACACACAGCCAAAAACAAACACACAATTTAATTTAAAAAGCTTTATTAGCATGGCCGTTAAAATAATTAGTTTTGCCAAAGAATGGATGTAACAGATTTATATAAATTATAAACGTTTGTATATATCTATATTAATATTTTGCTTATAAGGAACGAAGAGGTACAAAAACAGGTGTGCATAACAATCACTGTAAACATCCAGGTGTGTGTGTGTTTCTGTGTGTATCTGTATGTGGGGGGGTGTTAGTGATACCATAGTACCTCCAGTGTACAAAGTGTGTGTGTGTGTGTGTGAGAGAGAGAGAGAGAGAGTGTTTTTGGACGTGAGTTTGTTTGTTTGTTTGGGTTTATTGCCATATCAGCAACACATTGGCTATTTTATGGCATAGACAGATATTAGAACTGTAAAACATTATATGCTCAGATCAGTTGTTTAATATCAAGACTTTCTAAAAAGTTAAGAATTTTAACTGGAGGAATCTTCTCAAACAATTCTTTTACATTCTCAACCCTATAAAAATTTTGTCTGATGGTTGAAATTGTAGGACATTCTAATAAAATATGTTTGGTTGTTAGGTGTGTAGCACAGAATTGACAGGTTGGTGCTTGCTTGCCAACTAGGAGGTGTCGGTGGGTGAGTGCAGTATGACCAATTCAGCGCCTGGTTATAATTGTCTAGTCTTACTTATTTATGAAATCTAGATTGTGTTTAATACTGATGTGGGGAGTTATTTCATACAGTTTGTTTTGGGTTTTGGTGGACTAGTCTTCTTGCCTTCTGCAGTAGTTTTTGATTTCTGAGTAAGCATCAGTTTTTGGGATATACACTATAGTGCCAAAAGTATTCGCTCGTCTGCCTTCACACACATATGAACCTGAGTGACTCCCATTCTTAATCCATAGGGTTTAATATGATGTCACCACCCTTACACCCTTACAGCTATAACAGCTTCAACTCTTCTGGGAAGGCTTTCCACAAGGTTTAGGAGTGTGTTTATGGGAATTTTTGACCATTCTTCCAGAAGCTCATTTGTGAGGTCAGACACTGATGTTGGGCGAGAAGGCCTGGCTCACAGTCTCCTCTCTAATTCATCCCAAAGGTGTTCTATCGGGTTGAGGTCAGGACTCTGTGCAGGCCAGTCAAGTGCTTCCTCACCAAACTCTCTCATCCACGTCTTCATGGACCTTGTGGTTTGTGCACTGGTGCACAGTCATGTTGGAACAGGAAGGGGCCATCCCCAAACTGTTCCCACAAAGTTGGGAGCATGAAATTGTCCAAAACCTTTTAATATGCTGAAGCATTAAGAGTTCCTTTCACTGGAACTAAGGGGCCGAGCCCGACTCCTGAAAAACACCCCCACACCATAATCCCCCCTCCACCAAACTTTTCATGTCCTGGATGGAGGTATGTATTGAACCCTGTATTTAGTAGGCATAGGTTGTCTGAATTAAGCAGTTGTTCGATCAGTCTGCCTTTGGTGTTGGTTCTGACACTACCCCACAATGGGTTATGGCTGTTAAAATCGCTAAAAGGAGAATAGGAGGGGGTAACTGTTCAATAATTTTGTTTAAATCCTGGCTAGAGCATTTGAATTCTGGAGGAAGATGAACAGAACATAGGGTGAAAGTCTTCTGGAGGGAGATGCGGATTGCAGTTGCTTGGATATTGGTTATTAAGGAAATTGGGCTGTGGATGATATTGTTCTTGACAAAGATGGCTGTTCCTCCCGATGAGTGCCTGGGTCAGGTGTAATGTAGCTTAAGTAGCCGTTCAATTGGGGAGAGTAAGATGTATTTATCTTGGTTTCTTGCAGGCAGAAGGCAACAGGGTCTATTTCAGCTACCAGGTGTTGCATCTCTAGAAAGTTTGCTCTGAGACCTCGGCAGTTCCATTGGATAATCTTGCTTTGGGCCATTATGTGGGAAGAATTAATGGACTCCTATTTCTCGGGGATGGGCTACGGGACTTGGGCTTTGGGGCTTCTGACATTTCAATGTCTCTTATGGCTTCTTTTCTTTTGTCTGTTTCTTGGCTTGTTGAAGGTTGCATAGCTGTTTTTTCTTTGTCTTTCCTTTCAGTTCAGTTGCAGTTGCTTTATTGGCTATAATATCTGTTTTTGATTTAGTACTAGTTTCCCTAGTACATGTTACCACTTGTGGTTTATCCTCCTTGATCCATGTTACATTTGTCTGAGTTTCTTTACTTGTATATTTCTTTGCTTGAGTGACTTCTGTAAATGTTTTTTCCATTCTAAAAGCTGGGAGACTCACCATCATCTTTTTTGGCACTTGATAACTATCCGCTTGACTTTGGTAATTCCTTGGTATTCTAGTTCTGCCTCGAATTTCTGCTTTTTCCCCTCAAGCTCTTTAGTGCGGATCACAGAACGGGTGCAAATGAGCTTTACAATTAATATCCACAAATTCAGAGATGCAAAGGAGATTTTCAACCTGGTTTCTTTTGTCACATTGTAGCAATATTTGACCTGATTTTAACTTTTTTACTTTTACATTTTCTAACTGTGCCAGCAAAACCTTGGATGGCCTTATGTATCGCAAAAGGTGAAAGCTTAGACAAAGGGTGTCTGGTGTTAGAGATTCTAACAGAATGAAACGTTGCCAATTATCATTGCTTGTAAATCCAGCTACGCTAGGTCCATGGGTGTGATCTAAGTCAGTAAATTTTTGTTTGAAAGTTAACTTATCCATATTGAAAGGGGTAAAGCTTTGTCGTTCCTACTCCCCACCCACCTCGGAGCCCAAAAGGGGGATGCACTGAGCCGCGGAACTCCAGCAGCTATGCATCAGGGCTATAGGAACGGTATATTCAGGCAGTCATTAGATGTTATAACGCTACCCAATTGACCCTCCGCCAGTGCCTTCTAGGGATCTTGGGAGTCTGAAGGGACTCAACCAGAAATCTCTAGGGCACGTCCTGACCAGCCGATTGATTAGAGCGGGCCACTCAAACCTCCCGTCTATGTAAAGTCGGAGCCAAAGTGCTGTGTTGGGAGCATGGCAGCTGCAGCTGCCACTTCCCTTAAACACCAGGATCCCTTCCTCCACAGACACGGGTAAAACCCCACGGCAAACAGGGCGCCTCATTTGTTCGCCTCTTACGAACAGCATAAGGAGGCTGGGGACCTATTCTACCCCGGATCCTCACAGGGTTTGCACGCGAGTATATAGTTGTTAAGTGTGTGTGTGTGTGTGTTATAATCTCACCCCAGTATCTCCAGTTTACAGTGTGTGTGTGTGTTATAATCTCACCTCAGTATCTCCAGTTTACAGTGTGTGTGTGTGTTATAATCTCACCCCAGTATCTCCAGTTTACAGTGTGTGTGTGTGTTATAATCTCACCCCAGTATCTCCAGTTTACAGTGTGTGTGTGTGTGTGTTATAATCTCACCCCAGTATCTCCAGTTTACAGTGTGTGTGTGTGTGTTATAATCTCACCTCAGTATCTCCAGTTTACAGTGTGTGTGTATGTGTGTGTGTTATAATCTCACCCCAGTATCTCCAGTTTACAGTGTGTGTGTGTGTGTGTGTGTGTGTGTGTGTGTGTGTGTTATAATCTCACCTCAGTATTTCCAGTTTACAGTGTGTGTGTATGTGTGTGTGTTATAATCTCACCCCAGTATCTCCAGTTTACAGTGTGTGTGTGTTATAATCTCACCTCAGTATCTCCAGTTTACAGTGTGTGTGTGTTATAATCTCACCCCAGTATCTCCAGTTTACAGTGTGTGTGTGTGTTATAATCTCACCCCAGTATCTCCAGTTTACAGTGTGTGTGTGTGTGTGTGTTATATTCTCACCTCAGTATGTCCAGTTTACAGTGTGTGTGTGTGTGTTATAATCTCACCCCAGTATCTCCAGTTTACAGTGTGTGTGTGTGTGTGTTATATTCTCACCTCAGTATGTCCAGTTTACAGTGTGTGTGTGTGTTATAATCTCACCTCAGTATCTCCAGTTTACAGTGTGTGTGTGTGTTATAATCTCACCTCAGTATCTCCAGTTTACAGTGTGTGTGTGTTATATTCTCACCTCAGTATGTCCAGTTTACAGTGTGTGTGTTATAATCTCACCCCAGTATCTCCAGTTTACAGTGTGTGTGTGTGTGTGTGTGTGTTATATTCTCACCTCAGTATGTCCAGTTTACAGTGTGTGTGTGTGTGTTATAATCTCACCCCAGTATCTCCAGTTTACAGTGTGTGTGTGTTATAATCTCACCCCAGTATCTCCAGTTTACAGTGTGTGTGTGTGTTATAATCTCACCTCAGTATCTCCAGTTTAGTGTGTGTGTGTGTGTGTGTGTTATAATCTCACCTCAGTATCTCCAATTTACAGTGTGTGTGTGTGTTATAATCTCACCTCAGTATGTCCAGTTTACAGTGTGTGTGTGTTATAATCTCACCTCAGTATCTCCAGTTTAGTGTGTGTGTGTGTTATAATCTCACCTCAGTATCTCCAATTTACAGTGTGTGTGTGTGTTATAATCTCACCTCAGTATGTCCAGTTTAGTGTGTGTGTGTGTGTGTGTTATAATCTCACCTCAGTATCTCCAGTTTACAGTGTGTGTGTGTGTTATAATCTCACCCCAGTATCTCCAGTTTACAGTGTGTGTGTGTGTTATAATCTCACCTCAGTATTTCCAGTTTACAGTGTGTGTGTGTTATAATCTCACCTCAGTATGTCCTGTTTACAGTGTGTGTGTGTGTGTGTGTGTGTGTGTTATGATCTCACCTCAGTATCTCCAGTTTACAGTGTGTGTGTGTGTTATAATCTCACCTCAGTATCTCCAGTTTACAGTGTGTGTGTGTGTTATAATCTCACCTCAGTATCTCCAGTTTAGTGTGTGTGTGTGTGTGTTATAATCTCACCTCAGTATCTCCAGTTTACAGTGTGTGTGTGTATTATAATCTCACCTCAGTATGTCCAGTTTACAGTGTGTGTGTGTGTTATAATCTCACCCCAGTATCTCCAATTTACAGTGTGTGTGTGTGTGTGTTATAATCTCACCTCAGTATTTCCAGTTTACAGTGTGTGTGTGTGTGTGTGTTATAATGTCACCTCAGTATGTCCAGTTTACAGTGTGTGTATGTGTGTGTGTTATATTCTCACCTCAGTATCTCCAGTTTACAGTGTGTGTGTGTGTGTGTGTGTGTGTGTTATAATCTCACCTCAGTATCTCCAGTTTACAGTGTGTGTGTGTGTGTTATAATCTCACCTCAGTATCTCCAGTTTACAGTGTGTGTGTGTGTGTGTGTGTTATAATCTCACCTCAGTATGTCCAGTTTACAGTGTGTGTGTGTGTGTGTGTATCTGTTATAATCTCACCTCAGTATGTCCAGTTTACAGTGTGTGTGTGTGTGTGTGTGTGTGTTAAAATCTCACCTCAGTATTTCCAGTTTACAGTGTGTGTGTGTTATAATCTCACATCAGTATCTCCAGTTTACAGTGTGTGTGTGTGTGTGTTATAATCTCACCTCAGTATCTCCAGTTTACAGTGTGTGTGTGTGTGTTATAATCTCACCTCAGTATCTCCAGTATACAGTGTGTGTGTGTGTGTGTGTTATAATCTCACCTCAGTATCTCCAGTTTACAGTGTGTGTGTGTGTGTGTGTGTGTGATAATCTCACCTCAGTATTTCCAGTTTACAGTGTGTGTGTGTGTGTCATAATCTCACCTCAGTATCTCCAGTTTACAGTGTGTGTGTGTGTGTGTGTTATAATCTTACCTCAGTATCTCCAGTTTACTGTGTGTGTGTGTTATAATCTCACCTCAGTATTTCCAGTTTACAGTGTGTGTGTGTGTGTGTGTGTGTGTTATAATCTCACCCCAGTATCTCCAGTTTACAGTGTGTGTGTGTGTGTTATAATCTCACCCCAGTATCTCCAGTTTACAGTGTGTGTGTGTGTGTGTGTTATAATCTCACCTCAGTATTTCCAGTTTACAGTGTGTGTGTGTGTGTGTTATAATCTCACCCCAGTATCTCCAGTTTACAGTGTGTGTGTGTGTGTGTGTTATAATCTCACCTCAGTATTTCCAGTTTACAGTGTGTGTGTGTGTTATAATCTCACCTCAGTATCTCCAGTTTACAGTGTGTGTGTGTGTGTGTGTGTTATAATCTCACCCCAGTATCTCCAGTTTACAGTGTGTGTGTGTGTGTTATAATCTCACCCCAGTATCTCCAGTTTACAGTGTGTGTGTGTGTGTTATAATCTCACCTCAGTATTTCCAGTTTACAGTGTGTGTGTGTGTGTTATAATCTCAACCCAGTATCTCCAGTTTACAGTGTGTGTGTGTGTTATAATCTCACCTCAGTATTTCCAGTTTACAGTGTGTGTGTGTGTGTGTGTTATAATCTCACCCCAGTATCTCCAGTTTACAGTGTGTGTGTGTGTGTTATAATCTCACCTCAGTATTTCCAGTTTACAGTGTGTGTGTGTGTGTGTTATAATCTCACCCCAGTATCTCCAGTTTACAGTGTGTGTCTGTGTGTGTGTGTGTTATAATCTCACCTCAGTATCTCCAGTTTACAGTGTGTGTGTGTGTGTGTGTGTTATAATCTTACCTCAGTATCTCCAGTTTACTGTGTGTGTTATAATCTCACCTCAGTATCTCCAGTTTACAGTGTGTGTGTGTGTGTGTGTGTGTGTGTGTGTGTTATAATCTCACCTCAGTATTTCCAGTTTACAGTGTGTGTGTGTGTGTGTGTGTGTGTGTGTTATAATCTCACCTCAGTATCTCCAGTTTACAGTGTGTGTGTGTGTGTGTGTGTGTGTTATAATCTTACCTCAGTATCTCCAGTTTACAGTGTGTGTGTGTGTGTGTGTGTGTGTGTGTGTGTGTGTGTGTGTTATAATCTCACCTCAGTATCTCCAGTGTACAGTGTGGATTCTTCAGTGCAGCAGAGAGCAGCTTCACTCCTGAATCCTGCTGCTTATTAATAAACAGGTTCAGTTCTCTTAGATTGGAGGAGTTTGAACTGAGAACTGAGGACAGAGCTGCACAACTTTCACCTGTTAGAGAACAATTATCCAACCTGAGAAAGAAAAGATAAAAACATCAGTTCACACACACACACACACACACACACACACTGGTTTACTGTCTATACAATCTAGGGTCATTTTCCTTCATTACAGGACAGTAGGGTAACATGGTGGTACAGCTGGTGTGACTGTGTGTATTTTATCTCACATCTCAAAACATGCAGAAGATGGATTAGCTGCTCTAAACTACCCCTGTTTATGTGAATGTGTGTGGGTGCTGCCCTGTAACAGACTGTATTAATACATGGTGAATTACATTAAATTTGAGAGCGTTCCTGAAGAAACTAGAAGATTTTGTTCACGTGATCAGTTGAAGCTCCTGAATGCAGTGGATCCTCATCAGCTAAAGATCACTGAGAGTGATCCACATTTTAAAGAGACTCAAATACAAACATGAAACAAAGACACTGAAATTTACTGGAAGTGGTTACAAAGCCATTGTTAAGGCTCTGGGACTCCAGCGAACCACAGTAAGAGTCATTATCTACAAATGGAGAACACTTTAAACCTTCCCAGCACAGCAAAATTACACCGATTACACATCGACATCATTTTATCATTTTGTAGAAAGTAAATTAAACATTTCATATAATTGTACGTGGTGAATCACACAAGTAACAGGATTTGACTTGGATGGCTTAAATCTGACATCGCTCAGAACATCAGGTGAACCTGTATCATCTGGGACACTGCAAGACTGACTTTGATCCTGCAACATGCTGTACATGCTGAAAAGCTCCTCGACCAAGAACAGAAGAAGAAAGCAAAAGTCAGAGCTGAAGAAACACACAAGGCTCAGCTAACATTGCTACAAATGGAAGAGGGCGTGGTCCAGGCAGGGGCAGAGGAAGGGGGTGTGGCAGAGGCCAAGAAAGCCTAGAAGTCTGTGACAATAATGGATGCAAAAAAGTGCCTAAGCAGAATTAGGTAACAAAAGGTCCATGCTTCATTAGCAAGAAAGGCATTGGGCCAGTGAGTGTCCCAACAAAAATTAGAACAATGGAGTAGACTGAAAGGAGGAGGAGGACTGGGGGGTACTGAATGGTACTGAAATACAGTTTTTATTAGACTCAGGAGCAGGAAGTTCAGTCATTAGAACTGATGAATTTGAGGTAATTCCAAAGAAGGGTGGAAGATTCATGCATTCAGTTGGGGCATCAGGAGTCACAGTTACTGAATATTATTCAGTAACGGTAAAATGTCATATGCAAGGCCCTGAGCCTTTTAAATTTTCATTTCTGTTGTCAGATCAGTGCCCAGTACATTTATTGGGGCGAGATCTAATGTGCAAATTAGGTACTACCCTAGTCTGTGAACCTGATAGGCTAACAATCTAAATGACCCAACCTAATTCCTTCCAGGGTATATGATGGACATCAAACCCCTGCTTTATGTTTATTCATGGCAGCTCTGCAGTCACAGCATGAATGTAGTAAATCTGAAGCTCACAGAACACGCTCACTTGCTTACTAAAGCCTGAGTTATACTTTCGCATCTGAGCGTAGCGCATGACTCAGCACACTGCGCGCGAACCTGTGAGAACGGCAGAAGCATTTATAGTTTATGCGTCATTCGTTGCTGTTTTCTCCGAAACGACAGGTGGCAGTACAAAGAAATACCCCATTCTGCTGAAGTGCGGCGCGCGCGATACGCGCAGTTTCAAAAATCGAGAGGTGCACGACGCCCATGGGCGGAGCCACCGCAACTGCGTCATTTTTGGCGTGCGCACCCTCGCGCCAGTTGCGATGCGTGAAGTATAAACCTAGCTTTACCCAGTGAACACAACCTTCATAAAATCTGAAAATTTGCATTGCACTGCACACATCCACAAGGGGGAGCCAGATCACCAGTATGAAACAGAGTTTAAACAGAGTTTAGAGAGTTAAAGAAGCCAGATAAGCTGGTGCTAAAACGTTTGTTTTGTAGTTAAAATAGGAGCGCAGTTAAAGTTGATTTATCTAGAGTTAATAAAAGGAAGGCAATCCACACCTCTTTTATGTAAATCTGCCCCACATGAATCAATGGACTGATTTGGGTCGTTGGATGTTGGAACTGTTGATGTGTGTTGGTTGGACAGAAACTGTGGCTCCTTTGGTGCTTGAGAATAAGCAAATGCCTGGTTTCTGTATGAAGATGAACTGGGTCTCTCATGTAGAGAGAACAGCTGAGTTGTGTCCAAATATGGTGGTGACAAGTCACAAACAGTTTAAGGGCAACTGGCAAACATGATGTTAAAAACTGTCCACCTGTCCATATCACACCTAAGTCGGCTTTTCGACCCTGTAAAGCCCAATATCCACTGAAACCAGAAACCATCAGCGGTATCACACCCGTGTTTAAAGCTTTGTTGTAATCAGGGGTTACTATATCTAATTTCGGTAAAAAAGAATGGAAATTTGTCCATGATTTGAAAGCTGTAAATGATGATGTAGTTGATGTAAATGATGATGTAGTTCCCAAATGTTCCTAATCCATACACAATCTTGACCCAGATACCACCATGCTGCACATGGTTCTCAGTAGTGGACCTGGCAAATGCCTTCTTTGTGTTCCAATTCACCCTGACAGCCATTATTGGTTTGCATTCTCGTTTAATGGAAAATCATACATGTTCACTCAGTTGTGTCAAGGTTATTGTGAGTCTCCTACTATCTATAATGAGGCCCTAAAAACTAGCCTAGAATCACTGAACCTCACACCAGGGTCAGTTCTATTACAATACGTGGATGATTGTTGGCAGCTCCAATGAAGGAGCAATGTGAAAATGACACAGTGTAACTAGCAAAGGAGAGACATCAAACGAGGGACATAGAGCCAGTCTTTCAAAATTACAGTTTGTACAACAGGAAGTTAAATTCCTGGAGCATCTTATTTCTGCAGAAGGGAAAAGACTAGAAAACAGCAGTGTTTAAGCCATACAGAAAATACCTAAACCAATCACAAAGAAACAACTAATGTCTTTCTTAGGTATTTGCTCTTACTGCAGAACCTTCAGTTCTCGAGACCCTCTTAAGTGCAGTTGCTCATAGGAAGGGCCTACAGGCCCACAGTGCACTTAGTTGGAATCCTGAAGCAGACCAAGCTTTCGAAACAATAAAAGAAGCTCTCCAAATGACTCCAACACTGGCAGTGGATGAAAAAGGAGGGTGCATGACCTCAGTATTACTCCAGGACCATGGAGGTAAAGACCAGTAGCTTATTTTTCAGCTAAATTAGACCCTGTAGCAGCAGGTCTCCCAATGTGTTCACATGCTGTGGCAAACCTTGTTGGTACCATGTCTCTCAACTACTGCTAGAAAAAAAAACTGCTCACATGACGCCCGCCAGATGGCTGAGGTACAACACTGTATTACCTGAAATGTCTAACATCACACTGAGAAGATGTACTGTACTTAATCCTGCTACTCTCCTTCCTACAGAAAATTAAGGTGAACCACATGATTGTGTTGTTAATGAAGTTTACTCTCCTAGACCAGATTTATAGGAAACCCTGCTACAAAATCTAGATATGGAACTGTTCGTTAATGGATCTGCATACAGGAACAGAAACTGTCAAATCACAATCATTAGCATCTCATCTGTCAGCTCAAGCTGCTGAATTGGTAGCACTGACAGAAGCATGTAAATTAGCTGAGGGGAAAACTGTTAACATTTTTACTGACAGTAGATATGCATTTGGGGTATTTCACAATTTGGGGACAATTCATCACAACCTTATTTCTGCACTCCGGGATGCAATTCTACCTCCAAGGGCTATTGCTGTATGTAAATGTGAAGCTCACATCTTACGTTCTGATCTAAAGGGACGAAGTTGGTATGGTTTTAATGATAAACCGTGTCTTCCAAAAAAAAAAGTTTTTGCATTATGCTAAATTTATATATACACAAGTATCTCAAGACATTGGAATGTTGCATGAGCTGCGCAACAAATAATGTAGGTAAAGGCATTAAGACCAGCCAAAGCTATACTTTATTGGTCATATATACATATACAGGTGTACAGTACAATGAAATTCTTTCTTCGCATATCCCAGCTTGTTTGGAAGCTGGGGTCAGAGAGCAGGGTAAGCCACCTTACGGTGCCCCTGGAGCAGACAGGGTTAAGGGCCTTGCTCAAGGACCCAACAGTAGCTGCATAGCAGAGCCTGGATTTGAACCGCCAATCTTCCAGTTGATAGCCCAAAGCGCTACCACTGTCCCAAAAAAGTGCCCACCCACCGGCAGATCGACCCTTTCAACATCTCCAGATGGATTTCATTGAATTGGATCCAAGTGAAGGGAAAATGTTCTGTTTGGTAGTGGTTGATATGTTCTCCAAATTGGTTGATATATTCCCTACATCGAAACGGGATGCGAGTGCAGTAGCAAAGGCACTGATGACCGACATAATCCCAAGGTGGGGAATCCACATGTTGCACACATTACAAAGGCATTGCTGTGGAAGAAAGGAGTACGAGTACTGGACTGGCCTGCCTGCAGTGCACAGACAGTAAAGGTTGGAAAAACACCTCTCAAAAGATCATTATGAGCACTGGAGTTCCCCAGGGTTGTGTTCTGAGTCCTCTGTTGTTCACCCTGATGACACATGACTGCTGTGCCAAATACAACTCGAACCACATCATAAAGTTTGCAGACGACACAACGGTGGTGGGCCTTATCAGCAACGACGATGACTCTGCCTACCGAGAGGAAGTAAACCAACTCGTTGTCTGGTGTGATAAGAACAACCTGTTACTGAATGTGAACAACACAAAGGAAATCACTGTTGACTTCAGGAGGAAACACATGGTACATGCACCACTTACAATCCATGGCAACGCTGTGCAGTCAGAAGCACCAAGTTTCTGGGGGTGCACCTCACAGACGACCTGACATGGACTACACACACCACCTCCCTTGTCAAGCGGGCACAACAACGTCTTCATTTCCTTCAATGGATAAGAAGAGCAAACCTCCCCCCTCCGATCCTCACAACTTTCTACAAAGGTGCTATAAAGAACATTCTCGCCAACAGCCTTCAAGTCTGGTATGATAACTGCACAGCCTCAGAGCAGAAATCTCTCCAGAGAGTAGTGAGGACGACAGAGAGAATCATCAGAACCTCACTCCCTTCCCTAAAACAACTGTACCTGTCACGCTGCCTCTGACAAACGCTACCGCAGCATGCGATGCAGGACTGCAAGACTCAGCAAGAGCTTTTTTCCACAAGCCGCCAGACTACTTAACTCCCTGTAATAAACACACAACATACCTGGACACACTTACATACCTGGAAACATATTCATTATGAGGATAAGTGTAATCCACTCAAAATTGCGTTTGACTCTATTTTAGAATCTTTAGGCATCACCCAAAATGTAACAGGACCCACTCACCACTGTACCACAGAATGACTTAATTTCTGATCACTCCCTACTAATTTATGAAGTGTCTCTATCCAATAATATACAGCAACCACATCGTTTTAAATGTAAGCGCACTATTACATCTGCAACTGCAGCAGCGTTCATAAACTGCCTACCAGAAATACCAAATATATCAGCATCAGAACCTAAAGAACTAGATCAGGCAACTCAACACCTAGAGACCGTACTGCGCACAACCTTAGATAACGTAGCCCCACTCAAAACTAAACTGATTAGGGAGAAAAAACTTGCTCCTTGGTACAATGACCACACATGCGCACTTAAACAAGCAGCACGGAAATTAGAACGCAAGTGGCGTCACACTACACTGAAGGTGTATAAGATTGCTTGGAAAGATGCTCTAACTGAGTATAAACATGCACTTATAAAAGCTAAATCTTTATATTATTCGTCCCTAATAGAGAAAAATAAAAACAATCCTAGATTCCTTTTTGAGACAAATTAACTAAAATTAACTTAGTTAATTTTGTGTCCAAATGAACTACAAACGTCAAGGAAACCGAATCTAATATACCGCCTGACTGTACCAGCGATGATTTTTTAAAATTCTTTAATGACAAGATAGAAAAAATACGACTTCAGAGTCAAAGTGTGTCACTTGCCAATGTTAAGTATGGACTCACTCCGAGCAGCATTGGTGATAATAGTAACGAGTTAATCCAACTGAATTCCTTTAATCCAATCTCCCAAAATGAACTAACTGTGTTGATTAAATCATCTAAGTCATCATCGTGTATACTCGATCCTGTTCCAACTCGTTTACTTAAAGATTTACTCCCAGCTATTGTAGAGCCCCTGCTTACATTAATCAATGCATCCCTTAGCCTTGGGTATGTACCTAAATTGTTTAAAAGTGCCGTTATTAAACCCCTGATTAAAAAACCTAATCTTGATCCACATGTTCTAGCTAATTATAGGCCAATTACAAACCTTCCTTTTGTCTCTAAAATATTAGAAAAAGTCGTTTCCAAACAGTTATGTTCTTATTTGAATGAAAATTGTATTCATTATAAAAAATATAAATCAGGATTTAGACCCAATCATAGTACCAAAACCACATTAATTAGAGTAGTTAACGAGTTGTTAATGTCTTCTGATAATGGATGTGTCTCTTTTCTTGTTCTATTAGATCTTAGTGCAGCGTTTGATACGGTCGATCATAACATTTTACTATAAATGTTATAAAACTGAGGTTTTACTTGTTGGCTCTAAATCTGTGAGGGACGAGTTGTCTAACCTGGTGCTAAACCTAAACAATTTCTCTGTTACTCCCAGCTCTAATGTAAAAAACTTGGGTGTCACAATAGATTCAGATCTTTCCTTTGATACACACGTTAATAATATTACTAGAGTTGCTTTCTATCATTTCTGTATTATCTCTAAAATAAGAAATATACTATCTGTTAATGACGCTGAAAAACTGATCCATGCGTTTATAACTTCTGGGTTAGATTATTGTAATGCTCTTCTAACTGGATGCTCTGGTAGATCCATAAACAAACTCCAGTTAGTTCAAAATGCAGCAGCTCGAGTGCTAACTAGAACTAAAAAATTTGATCATATTAGTCCTGTTCTATCATCTCTACACTGGCTGCCAGTTAAATTCCGCATTGATTACAAAATACTTTTACTAACCTATAAAGCACTACATGGTCTGGCTCCACAGTATCTGAGTGAACTTATTAATCACTACAACCCAGCGCGTCCACTTCGTTCACAAGATGCAGGGTTACTTATAGTTCCTAAAATTAAAAAGACCACAGCTGGTGGAAGAGCATTTTCTTACAAAGCTCCACAACTTTGGAATAATCTTCCTGCCTCTGTTCGGGATTCGGACACAGTCTCAATGTTTAAGTCTAGACTGAAAACATATTTATTTTCTCAGGTTTTTGATTAAAATAGACAAAGGCGCAGAGCTTGGGGGTTCTTGGTCATAGAAACTTGTGGTGATCAGGGATGTTGGGTTGCTGTCGTTCTGCCTCTCTTGTCCGATCACTCAGGTTTGATGATGGTGGGGAGATGGGCGCTGATGTCCTATGAAAGCCTTCATGACCTTGTTACCTGCTTGCTCTCACTTTTAGTTATGCTGTAATAATTAGGGCTGCCGGAGTCTAAAACTCTCTGTAAAACTGTTTTACTCAACTAGCATTGTACATTATTAACTACATTCTCTGTTGTTTTACTCCAAAGGCATTCTGATGGAAACCTGTTTACCCGCCGAGGTTAAGGATTAAAGTTGAGACTGCAGTGCCAACGATGCTGCTTCTGCCAGATGTGACGGGTCTGGAGTAATTGCACCAAGAATGACAAGAACTACAGACTTTATTGAAGACTAGACCGAATAATAACTATATTATTATTATTTATTTATCTATTTATTGCCAGTTATAACTTTTAGTTAATTTAATTCTGTGTTTGTATGATTTGTGTAAATCATACAATTTATTTAAAGTATCCTCCAGGCCACCCAAGAAGGATGGGCCCTGTTGAGTCTGGTTCCTCTCAAGGTTTCTTCCTGTCATTTTCAGGGAGTTTTTCCTTGCCACAGTCGCCCTCGGCTTGCTCAACAGGGGTTTTTGTATCTGTTGGTCCTGGATTTTGTAAAGTTGCTTTGAGACAATGTCTATTGTAAAAAGCGCTATATAAATAAAGTTGACTTGACTTACAGACCACCTGAACATACATTATATTGCCAAAAGTATTTGCTCGTCTGATATGAACTTTAGTGACTCCCATTCTTAATCCACAGGGTTTAATATGATGTCACCCCCTTTGCAGCTATAACAGCTTCAACTCTTCTGGGAAGGCTTTTCACAAGGTTTAGGAGTGTGTTCATGGGAATTTTTGACCATTCTTCCAGAAGCGCACTTGTGAGGTCAGACACTGATGTTGGATGAGAAGACCTGGCTCACAGTCTCTGCTCTAATTCATCCCAAAGGTGTTCTATCAGGTTGAGCAAGTAAGTAAGTAAAGTTTATTTATATAGCGCTTTTCTAGGACCAAGCCACACAGTGCTTTACAATGTGGTAAAGTATAATACAATAAAAACACAAAAATTCATACTCATAAAAGCTACACAGTGACATAAAAACATAATACAATAGCACAAATAAAAAAAATATAAATGCACTTTAACTACACATACATACATACTGTATATATACACACATATACATACACAAACATACACATACACTTTTACAAAGAACTTCAGCCCCATTGCTTAAGATCACTACTCTGAAATGCTAATGAATAAAAATGTGTATTAAGACATTTCTTGAAGGTTAATGTAGACTCAGAGAGTCTGATATCGAGTGGGAGACTATTCCATAATTTAGGAGCCTGGACAGAAAAGGCACAGTCCCCTTTTCCGCCTCTGTTTGGTACGGGGCACAACCAGAAGCTCTTTATTAGATGACCTCAAAGACCTACAACTTTTGTGAGGAACCAGCAATTTACAAATATAATCAGGTGCTTCCCTAAATCTATCCTAAATTTTACCAGCAACCAATGAAGTGAGGCCAGCACTGGACTGATGTGGTCTCTACGTCTAGTTTTTGTTAAAAGCCGAGCAGCTGCATTCTGAACCATTTGGAGTCTTGACACAGCTCCTTGACTGAGGCAAGTATACAAAGCATTGCAGTAATCCAGCTAAAGATGAAATAAAACCATGGATGATTTTCTTAGTCTTGTAATGATTTTCTCTAAGTCTTGAAAAGACAAAACCTGTCTAAGCTTTGCAATATTTCTTAGCTGAAGGAAGCAAGACTGAACAAGCTTATTTATATGGCCAGAAAATTGCAAGTGAGAATCAAACACAACACCCAAATTTCTTGGGTAAGTGTTAATTCTTGAAACGAGAGAACCAAGGGCCACCCCCAAATCCCTGGGTATGTTGTCTAGACCAACAACTAGAACTTCGGTTTTGTCCTCATTTAATTTAAGAAAATTATAATTCATCCAATTCTTGATAGCTGCAATGCACTTAGATTGCCTAATCCACTGAATTCATTTCGCTTAACAGAGAGGTACAGTTGCATATCGTCTGCATAAAAATGAAAAGAAATATTAAAATGTCTAATTAAATTACCGAGGGGAAGCATATATAATAAGAATAAAACAGGGCCAAGAATAGAACCCTGAGGTACCCCACAGGTAAAATCAGCCTTCAAGGACATCTTATCTCCAATGGAAACAGAAAATTTCCTATTGGACAAAAATGACCAATCCAATGCTGATCCTGATATGCCAACCCATTCACTGAGCCTGTTTATTAGGATATCATGATCTACTGTATCAAAGGCTGTACTAAGATCAAGTAAAACCAACACTGTTATTTTCCCTGAATCTGAGTGCATTAAAATATCATTTAAGATTCTCACCAGTGCAGTTTCTGTGCTGTGCTTTTTTCGAAAACCAGACTGAAATTTTTCAAAGACATTATTTGCTTCCAGTGCATGCAGAAGTTGATCAGACACAACCTTCTCCAAGATTTTTGATAGAAAAGGAAGTTTTGAAATGGGTCTAAAGCTAGCACAATCATTTGGGTCAAGGCCTGGTTTCTTCAAAAGAGGCTGTACACTTGCCACTTTAAAACAGGTTGGTACAATGCCCGAACTAAGAGAAAGGTTCACAATGGCTAGCAAAAGAGGACCCACTGAGTTCAAAACTTTTTAAAGAAAGTTAGGAGGAATCACATCAAATGAACTAGAAGATGGTTGCAGGTACTGCACGATTCCCATTAGCTCATCCATAGAAATAAGAGTAAAACAATTTAAAACATCACTGTTATAGCTGACAGGACAAATTTCCACACAATCCGAAGGAGGAAAAATATTGGCTCTAATTTCAGTGATTCTGTTTAAAAAATACTCTCAAAACTGTTCACATCCAATGTCTGAATCTTGCCTGTTCAACTCAACACCATTAATGAGAGAATCAATGGTAGAAAACAGGAACCTTGGCCTATGCCTATTAACAGTAATTAAGTTATTAAAATATGCAGCTCTTGCATCCTTAACTTTACTGTTGTACACCACCATCAAATCCCTCATATACAGGTAGTGCACCTGAAGCTGGGACTGTTTCCATTTACGCTCTGCCTGTCTACGTTTCCTTTTGAGATCCAGAATTTCACTGTTTAACCAAGGAGATAGAGTTGTTAATTTAGATCTGGTCTTAAATGGAGCCACCTCATCTAAAACTGTTAAACATAAATCATTAAAAGCATCAGCCATAACAGTAAGATCTGCAGACTGCAATAATGGTGCAGATAAATCATTAAATATAGTTGAAAATTTTGCCGCTGAGTCTTCATTAAAAAGCCGAGAGCATATAATGTGTTTGGAACTTGAAGCTTTAGATTGAAAGATAGACTCAAAGCAAATGCATTTGTGGTCAGAAATTCCCAAATCTTCCGACCACAGAGAATTTAGACTAAGCCCTAAAGTAAAAACCAAATCCAAAGTATGTCCACGAACATGGGTTGGGCCTGACACATGTTGCACAAAATTAAAAGATTCAGCAGTATCTAAGAATTCTTTGGACCATGCACTTGCACTGTCATCTACATGCATGTTAAAATCCCCTAACAATAAAATCTTATCAAAGTCAAGTACAATGGATGACAACAATTCCGAGAATTCTAAAAGAAAATATGCATTTGTCTTAGGTGGCCGATAAATTACAACACAAAGCACTGGGTTATCACTTAAAACTTTAAAAGCCAGCAGTTCAAAACTTTCAAATACCCCCAAAGACACAGGAGAACAATTTAAACTGTTTTTAAAAACAGCAGCAAGTCCACCCCCACGCCCATTTAATCTTGGGCAATTAAAGCATCTATAATCTGGTGGGCACAGTTCGGAGAGCTGACAACTCTCACCAGGCTTCATCCACGTCTCTACTATAAACATAAAATCAAGATCCTTAGAAGAAATAAAATCATTTAGCATAAAAGACTTGTTTGAAATTGAACGAGCATTTATACAGGTGCTGGTCATAAAATTTATTTCAGTAATTCCATTCAAAAAGTGAAACTTGTATATTATATTCATTCATTACACACAGACTGATATATTTCAAATGTTTATTTCTTTTAATGTTGATGATTATAACTGACAACTAATGAAAACCCCAAATTCAGTATCTCAGAAAATTAGAATATTGTGACAAGGTACAATATTGAAGACACCTGGTGCCACACGCTAATCAGCTAATTAACTCAAAACACCTGCAAAGGCCTTTAAATGGTCTCTCAGTCTAGTTCTGTAGGCTACACAATCATGGGGAAGACTGCTGACATGACAGGTGTCCAAAAGACGACCATTGACACCTTGCACAAGGAGGGCCAGACACAAAAGGTCATTGCTAAAGAGGCTGGCTGTTCACAGAGCTCTGTGTCCAAGCACATTAATAGAGAGGCGAAGGGAAGGAAAAGATGTGGTAGAAAAAAGTGTACAAGAAATAGGGATAACCGCACCCTGGAGAGGATTGTGAAACAAAACCCATTGAAAAATGTGGGGGAGATTCACAAAGAGTGGACTGCAGCTGGAGTCAGTGCTTCAAGAACCACCACGCACAGATCAGAATCAGAATCAGAATCAGAATCGGGCTTTATTGGCCAAGTATGCTCACACATACAAGGAATTTGTTTTTGGTTACACAGATGCTTGCAGTGCACGAAAAATACAATACAGACAATCTTATTCACACAGCTCACTCTCTCTAACACACACATTCATACCTGTAAACATAGAAAACATTGTAAACATTTAGCATGTGCAATTTACATTGTAATTTTAAAAAGGTGCAGTTTTGTGCAATATAAAAACTATAGAAAATATAAAAATATATAAATATGAAATGGAAGTAAAGGTGAAAATCCTGTGTATGCCATTACATAAATGAAATAGGTAGTTTTTGATGTGCAAGTGTCCCGAGTATTAACAGTACAGTAGTGTTCAATTGTTCATGAGCGTAATGGAGTTTGGATAAAAGCTTCTCTGTAGCCTGGTCGTTCGGGTCTTCATGTGGCTGAAGCGTCGGCCTGATGGAAGGCACCGAAACAGGTGATGACCAGGGTGAAACGGGTCAGTGATGATTTTCTCTGCACGCTTCCTGGTTCTGGAGGCATGCAGGTCCAGCAGTGTGGGCAGCTTTACACCGATGGTCCTCTCTGCAGACTTGATGATGCGCTGCAGTCTCTTGGTGTCATGTTTTGTGATAGCGCTGCCCCACACTGTGATGGATGTGGTGACGATGGACTCTATGATGGCTGTGTAGAACTGCACCATCAGCTCTTGGGGTAGGTTGAACTTCCTCAGCTGGTACAGAAAGTACATCCTCTGTTGAGCCCTCTTGATGATGGAGTTGATGTTGCTGTCCCACTTCAGGTCCTTGGAGATCGTTGTGCCCAGGAACTTGTAGGACTCCACAGCCATCACAGTCCTGTCTAGGATGGTGAGTGCTGGCAGGGTTGGGGGTCTCCTCCTGAAGTCCACGGTCATCTCCACTGTTTTTGCTGTGTTCAGCTCCAGATTGTTCTGACTGCTCCAGAGGACAACCTGATCAACCACCCGTCTATAAGCAGACTCATCACTGTCACTGATGAGACCAATGACTGTAGTGTCATCTGCAAACTTCAGGATTTTAACAGAGGAGTCCATGGAGGTACAGTCATTTGTGTACAGCGAGAAGAGCAGTGGGGAGAGTACACAACCCTGTGGGGCACCTGTGCTGATGATTCTGGTCCCTGAAGTACACTTTCCCAGCCTCACCTGCTGTTTTCTGCCAGTAAGAAAGTCAGTTATCCACTGGCAGGTGGAGGCTGGTATGCTGAGTTCAGCCAGTTTGCTGTGTAGTTGTCCTGGAATAATTGTGTTGAAGGCTGAGCTGAAGTCCAGGAACAGAATTCTTGCATAAGTTCCCGGGTGATCAAGGTGTTGAAGGATGAAGTGGAGACCCATGTTCACTGCATCGTCCACCGACCGGTTGGCCCGATAGGCAAATTGCAGGGGGTCTAGCAGGGGGTCCGTGATTTCCTTAATGTGGTTGAGAACCAGTCTTTCAAAGGACTTCATGACCACAGAGGTCAGGGCAACAGGTCTGTAGTCATTTAGTCCTGTGGTAGTTGCCTTTTTGGGAATGGGTATTATTGTGGAGCATTTAAAACAGGATGGAACCACACACAGCTCCAGTGATCTGTTGAAGATCTTAGTGAAGACAGGTGCAAGCTGGTCTGCACAGGTCCTCAGGCAGGAGGGAGAGATTCCATCAGGACCTGGGGCCTTCTTGACTTTCTGTTTTTTAAAAAGTCTCAGCACGTCTTCCTCGCAGATCTTCAGGGCAGGCTGGATGGGTGGCTGATAGTCAGATGGGTGTGAAGTGGTGTTGGATGGGAGCTCGTTGCTGGGCTGTTCAAACCTGCAGTAGAATCTGTTAAGGTCGTCGGCCAGTTGACGATCTCCCATTGTCTGTGTAGGTGGCCTTTTGTAGCTGGTGATGTTCTGCAGACACCTCCAGGCGGTTGATGGCTCATTTGTGGACATCATGCTGCTTAGCTTGTTGGAGTAG
Organism: Trichomycterus rosablanca; assembly: GCF_030014385.1. Classification (NCBI taxonomy): domain Eukaryota; kingdom Metazoa; phylum Chordata; class Actinopteri; order Siluriformes; family Trichomycteridae; genus Trichomycterus; species Trichomycterus rosablanca. Next base: position 54,476,409 of record NC_085990.1, on the reverse strand, counting down.
TTCTTCTTTGCAGCCTTGATCTCTTTGGTTAGGGTGTTCCTTGCCTGGTTGTACAGCGCCCGATCCCCACTTCTATATGCTACCTCCTTAGACCGGCGCAGCTGTTTCAATTTGGCATTAAACCAGGGCTTGTCATTATTATATTTAATGCGAGTCCTGGTGGGAACACAGATGTCTTCACAAAAGCTGATGTAAGATGTCACAGTGTCCGTGTGTTGTATGCAAGACATGGGTTTCAGCTGTCGCATTCCTTGTGTCAAGCCACTCTTGAACAAGAGACGGCGTCAGAAGCGTCTCACCTGGGTTAAAGACAAAAAGGACTGGACTGCTGCTGAGTGGTCCAAAGTTATGTTCTCTGATGAAAGTAAATTTTGCATCACCTTTGGAAATCAAGGTCCCAGAGTCTGGAGGAAGAGAGGAGAGGCACAGAATCCACGTTGCTTGAGGTCCAGTGTAAAGTTTCCACAGTCAGTGATGGTTTGGAGTGCCATGTCATCTGCTGGTGTTGGTCCACTGTGTTTTCTGAGGTCCAAGGTCAACGCAGCCGTCTACCAGGAAGTTTTAGAGCACTTCATGCTTCCTGCTGCTGACCAACTTTATGGAGATGCAGATTTCATTTTCCAACAGGACTTGGCACCTGCACACAGTGCCAAAGCTACCAGTACCTGGTGTAAGGACCATGGTATCCCTGTTCTTAATTGGCCAGCAAACTCGCCTGACCTTAACCCTATAGAAAATCTATGGGGTATTGTGATATGCCAGACCCAACAATTCAGAAGAGCTGAAGGCCACCATCAGAGCAACCTGGGCTCTCATAACACCTGAGCAGTGCCACAGACTGATGGAGTCCATGCCACGCCGCATTGCTGCAGTAATCCAGGCAAAAGGAGCCTCAACTAAGTATTGAGTTCTGTACATGCTCATACTTTTCATCTTCATACTTTTCAGTTGGCCAACATTTCTAAAAATCCTTTTTTTGTATTGGTCTTAAGTAATATTCTAATTTTCTGAGATACTGAATTTGGGGTTTTCATTAGTTGTCAGTTATAATCATCAACATTAAAAGAAATAAACATTTGAAATATATCAGTCTGTGTGTAATGAATGAATATAATATACAAGTTTCACTTTTTGAATGGAATTACTGAAATAAATCAACTTTTTCATGATATTCTAATTTTATGACCAGCACCTGTAAGTGCCATCTGTACAATAGAGCGATACTCCAGTTCCGACGGAGACGCACAGTATATTTTCCGCAAATTACTGCCTATTACACCTCTGAAAAGCTCTGAAAGCAGGCTTCACTGGAGGTATGCGTTGAAGTAAGTCTGACTGAATGGGACGCAGCCAAACATACCGGCTGTCCAGCGAACGCTGCACAACAAAGCGGCCGAGCTGTTTGAGTACACCGGCAGAGAAGGCAGAGCCGCCCGGTTCACAGAGCATCCATGCCCGTTGGTTGAAATGCTGCTTCAGCCGAATCAGGGAACCTCCTCTTCTTCCTCGCTTTCTCCGGCGATGTTTTTGCCTGCTTGCCCGTTGCCCAGAGCAACGCAAACACCGGAACTCCGGAGGAACAGCAAACTCCAGCTCTGGTATAGTGAATAATTTTTGGGATTTAAACCCGTAACTTAATCTGGGAAACATTTCAAGTTGTGCTTGAATATAAAGCAAAGTTTCACGATCATAAGTAATGGCTGAAAAAACTTGACACATCTGAGACACACACAATAAAAACATAAGCACAACAGGTAGAAGCAGCCCTGAGACGTCGCCAAGCACCGGCACCATCTTCAAAGTTGAAGGTCAGGACTCTGTGCAGGCCAGTCAAGTGCTTCCTCACCAAACTGGCTCATCCACGTCTTCATGGACCTTGTGCTTTGTGCACTGGTGCACAGTCATGTTGGAACAGGAAGGGGCCATCCCCAAACTGTTCCCACAAAGTTGGGAGCATGAAATTGTCCAAAACCTCTTAATATGCTGAAGCATTAAGAGTTCCTTTCACTGGAACTAAGGGGTCGAGCCCAACTCCTGAAAAACAACCCCACACCATAATCCCCCCTCCACCACACTTTACACTCGGCACAATACAGTCAGACAGGTACCGTTCTCCTGGCAACCGCCAAACCCAGACTTAATAATAACAATAATACTGCTCCAGATGGTACAATTACAAAAGCCCAGAGACCAACAACTTCAGCAAATAAACTGGCAGAAAACTCTGGGGTAGATGCGTCCATCTCAGGATTATTTGAATTATGGTTTGGGAAATGGAAATAGAGTCATGGTCTCTGTGATAACATCGCTGGCTGTGATGTCAGGGGTCCTAGTTCTCTTTGGCTGCTGTATCATTCCCTGCATCAAGAGCCTGACCACAAGACTAACTGAAACAGCATTGACAGAGAAAATACAATACCAAATTATTAAGATTAAAGAAAACCAGGAAAGAGATCAAAACATGGACTGGAAACCACCTTATGCAAAAGAAGATTATTATCCACCAGAAGATGATAAAACCAGGATTTGACTAACAGTAATCCATGGTGATCTTTTTATCTGAAAGTCATTCTTTAGCACACTGTGTTGCTGCAGATCTAGCAATGGGAGCTGGCATCTCAGTGGACTTTAAGAGGAGATTTAAAGGAGATTAGGCAGAGTTTCAGAGCTAAGAAGACAAGGGAAAGGAACAAGACAATGTGCTGTTTTGAAAGACAACAGATACATACAGGGGTTGGACAAAATAACTGAAACACCTGTCATTTTAGTGTGGGAGGTTTCATGGCTAAATTGGACCAGTCTGGTGGCCAATCTTCATTAATTGCACATTGCACCAGTAAGAGCAGAGTGTGAAGGTTCAATTAGCAGGGTAAGAGCACAGTTTTGCTCAAAATATTGCAATGCACACAACATTATGGGTGACATACCAGAGTTCAAAAGAGGACAAATTGTTGGTGCACGTCTTGCTGGCGCATCTGTGACCAAGACAGCAAGTCTTTGTGATGTATCAAGAGCCACGGTATCCAGTGTAATGTCAGCATACCACCAAGAAGGACAAACCACATCCAACAGGATTAACTGTGGACGCAAGAGGAAGCTGTCTGAAAGGGATGTTCGGGTGCTAACCCGGATTGTATCCAAAAAACATAAAACCACGGCTGCCCAAATCACGGCAGAATTAAATGTGCACCTCAACTCTCCTGTTTCCACCAGAACTGTCCGTCGGGAGCTCCACAGGGTCAATATACACGGCCGGGCTGCTATAGCCAAACCTTTGGTCACTCGTGCCAATGCCAAACGTCGGTTTCAATGGTGCAAGGAGCGCAAATCTTGGGCTGTGGACAATGTGAAACATGTATTGTTCTCTGATGAGTCCACCTTTACTGTTTTCCCCACATCCGGGAGAGTTACGGTGTGGAGAAGCCCCAAAGAAGCGTACCACCCAGACTGTTGCATGCCCAGAGTGAAGCATGGGGGTGGATCAGTGATGGTTTGGGCTGCCATATCATGGCATTCCCTTGGCCCAATACTTGTGCTAGATGGGCGCGTCACTGCCAAGGACTACCGAACCATTCTGGAGGACCATGTGCATCCAATGGCGGTGCCGTGTATCAGGATGACAATGCACCAATACACACAGCAAGACTGGTGAGAGATTGGTTTGATGAACATGAAAGTGAAGTTGAACATCTCCCATGGCCTGCACAGTCACCAGATCTAAATATTATTGAGCCACTTTGGGGTGTTTTGGAGAAGCGAGTCAGGAAATGTTTTCCTCCACCAGCATCACGTAGTGACCTGGCCACTATCCTGCAAGAAGAATGGCTTAAAATCCCTCTGACCACTGTGCAGGACTTGTATATGTCATTTCCAAGACGAATTGACGCTGTATTGGCCGCAAAAGGAGGTCCTACACCATACTAATAAATTATTGTGGTCTAAAACCAGGTGTTTCAGTTATTTTGTCCAACCCCTGTATCTCTGCGCTGTCGTCTTACAGGACGAATTTTAACTATATAACAGTTAATCTCAATATGGCATTCTATTAGAGAACCGAACTTTTATCCCTGGACAGTAAGCGACGGCTGCTTCCGGATATTTATAAGCGATGTGTTGCTTCAGGAATCGCCCAGCGTCCTCGTTATGTTCACCGTGGATCTAGCAGAAATCTATGCCGGTCTACAAGTGCTGATAATGATGGTCACATCACCACTATCTGGTCTACAACTCGTCACTGTTCAACAACAGCGGATGGGAATAAACATCCATAATCTACATCATGTGGAATATTCATCACCTATGATTCCTCGCTCACCGGTTTCCTCAAACCCGGAATTTTCTTCACTTAATTTAGCCTTAATAAATGTTTGATCAATAGTAAATAAAACCTTTATCCTTAATGACTTTTTTGTCTCCCACACCTTGGATTTTCTATTCTTGACCGAGACTTGGCTTACCTTAGGCGATTTAAGTCCGTTCGCGGAACTCTGCCCCAGTGACTGCAAGTTCTTTAATGTCCCCAGGACTACTGGTCGGGGTGGGGGACTAGCAATGATTTTTAGGGACAGTTTTAAAACCCGATTTCTGCCTGTAAAGCAATATTAAAGTTTTGAAGTATTAATGTGCAAAGTGGATTTATCTAGCCCCGTTCTCGTTGCACTTGTACACCGGCCCCCGAAAATGAATACTGATTTTATGAATGAATTCTCTGACTTTTTATCAACCTTAGTATCTAGCTCCGAGAAAGTTTTAATTATTAGTGATTTTAACATCCATGTTTGTTGCCCACAAAAACCTCCTGCTGGGAATTCTTACAGCTTATTGATTCATTTAATTTGTGTCAGTCTGTGACTGGCCCTACTCACGAGCGTTCTAGATCTTGTTTTATCACATGGTTTTCCTGTACATGACATTGAAGTACATGATATCAGTTTGTCTGACCACTACCCTGTCGTGTTTAAAGCTGCTATCCCACATTGTCTAACAAAACCCCTGCGAACTAATTACCACTCTCGCTCTTTTGGTCCTTATACCGCTGGTCAGTTTTCCGATGCAATTGCTCCCTGTACTAGCACCATTGAGAACCATCCTGAATCCTTTACTACTGATGAGCTGGTCTCTATCTTTAATGCTTCCTGTACAAGTATATTGGATTCCGTTGCGCCGATAAAATTTAGAAAGTCTAAAGTTGAAGCCCAGCCATGGTTTAACAAGGACACTCAAACTTTAAGGCATCAATGCAGAAAGGCAGAACGTAAGTGGAAGAAAAATAAACTGCAAATTTCCCACCAAATTCTAAAAGATTGCCTGGTTAAGTATCAGCACTCTCTAAAAACAGCCAGATCCAAATATTTTTCTGACATAATTTCCAAAAACTCTCATAACCCTAAGGTTTTGTTTAACACTATTAACTCTGTTTTGACTCCCCCTGCTATAATTTTTCAATCAGCTACTAATAAAACCTGTGAGGATTTTTTGGAATTCTTCACATCTAAAATTATCAGCCTTTGAGATCACACTCAACCCCAGGATTCTGACCCATCCTACTTACCGGAAAGCTCTGCAGTCCTAGACCAATTCGAGTCTTATTTGACTGACTTAATTACACACATGAAGCCCACATCCTCTTCTGTGGATGTAATGCCCACACCATTTCTTAAAAACACATGGGTCACAGTATCCTGTCAATAATCAACAGCTCTCTAATCAGTGGTACTGTTCCATCCTCCTTTAAACAAGCCGTCATCCAGCCGCTTTTAAAGAAGCCTAGCTTAGACTCTTCGGTTCTCAATAATTTCAGACCGATTTCTAAACTCCCCTTTCTTTCTAAGGTGTTAGAGAAAGTGGTTCTCAGTCAGCTGTTGTCGTTTAAGCGAAAATATCCTATTTGATACATTCCAGTCAGGTTTTAGAGCACACCACAGTACAGAGTCTGCTCTTCTCAAAGTCCTCAAGGATCTACTTTTGATTGTAGACTCTGGAAAGTGTGCTGCTTTAATTCTGCAGGACCTCAGTGCAGCATTTGATACATTAGAGCACAAAATTCTGCTGAAACGTCTGGAGTACGCAGCTGGCGTAAAGGGCACAGCTTTAAAATGGTTAGCCTCTTATCTAGAGGATAGAACAATTTCGGTTAATATTCGGTTTATATTGGTAAGAATTCCCAGCAGGAGGTTTTTGTGGGCAACAAACATGGATGTTAAAATCCCCTATAATTAAGACTTTCTCTGAGCTATATTCCTCCAAGACAGCAACCGTCAGTTCTGGAGTACCTCAGGGCTCTGTCTTGGGCCCTGTGTTGTTCTCACTATATATGCTTCCACTTGGATCTATTTTTCAAAAATGCAATATTTCCTATCATTGCTATGCAGATGACACACAGCTCTACCTTCCTTTGACAGCTACCAACAATAGTGCCATCAACCATATCCTGGGCTGTCTCAATGACATTAAATGCTGGATGTCAAATAATTTCCTTCAGTTAAATAATGACAAAACCGAGGTCATCATAATTGGTCATACCAATACCACCACTTCCACTCTGTCCCGCCTACAGCTTGTTCAAAACGCGGCTGCTCGGTTACTCACAGGTACGAAGAAAAGGGAGCACATCTCACCCATCCTGGCCTCTCTTCATTGGCTCCCAGTAAAATATCGCATAGAATTTAAGGTTCTTTTATTCGTATATAAGGCTCTCCATGGTGTAGCCCCATCCTATATTTTTGACCTTATTTGCCCCCACTCTACCGCCAGAATCCTGAGATCTTCTGACCAGCTGCTTTTGCCTGTCCCACATTCAGATGAGGTCCAAAGGTGATCGGGCTTTCTCTGTGGCTGCCCCAAAACTTTGGAACAGCTTGCCTCTTTTTATTAAGACATCCCCTACAGTTGATCGTTTTAAATCCAATTTGAAGACCTATTTATTTTCACAGGCTTTTTTTCTGTTATATTTACTCTGATTTTATTTTGCTATATATCTTTTACTTCATTTTATTTCACTGGCTTGTTGTACTATTGTTTCAACTGATTGTTTTATTATTGTTTGATTTTATTGTACAGTGCCTTGGGAGACCCTTTGGGTCTTTGAAGGCGCTTTATAAATAAACCTGACTTGACTTATCATCTCACCTCAGTATCTCCAGTTTACAGTGTGTGTGTGTGTGTGTGTGTGTGTGTGCATCTCACTTCAGTATCTCCAGTGTACAGTGTGGATTCTTCAGTCCCTCAGAGAGCAGCTTCACTCCTGAATCCTGCAGGTTATTGCTACTCAGGTTCAGATCTCTCAGATTGGAGGAGTTTGAACTGAGAACTGAGGACAGAGCTGCACAACTTTCATCTGTTAGATTACTCTGATCAACCCTGAGAAAGAAAATATTAAACATTAGATTCACACTATTCACACACACAAACACACACACAAATCTGTTTTTATTTCCTTTAGGTAATTAAATTTTTTCCAGTTAACTAAAACATGCAGAATGTGGATTGACTGCTCTAAAAGTGAACCTGTGATGGACTGGGACCTGCACTAGATGCACTGTGGCCTTGACCATGACAGAATGGTAGTTGAAAATAAACAGTAAAGTTCAGAGCATAGAAACTAGAAGTGAAAGATTTTGTTCACGTGATCAGTTGAAGCTCCTGAATGCAGTGGATCCTCATCAGCTAAAGATCACTGAGAGTGATCCACATTTTAAAGAGACTCAAATACAAACATGAAACAAAGTCATTAAAATCTAACAGTCTGGAGAAAAGTTACAAAGCCATTGTTAAAGCTCTGGGACTCCAGCGAACCACGGTCAGAGTCATTATCTACAAATGGAGAACACTTTAAATCTTCCCAGCACTCACCTCAGGAGCTCCAGTTTACAATGTGAGTGTGTGTGTGTGTTATAATCTCACCCCAGTATCTCCAGTTTACAGCGTGTGTGTGTGTGTGTTATAATCTCACCCCAGTATCTCCAGTTTACAGCGTGTGTGTGTTTGTGTGTGTTATAATCTCACCTCAGTATCTCCAGTTTACAGTGTGTGTGTGTGTGTGTGTTATAATCTCACCTCAGTATCTACAGTTTACAGTGTGTGTGTGTGTGTGTGTGTGTTATAATCTCACCTCAGTATCTCCAGTTTACAGTGTGTGTGTGTGTGTGTTATAATCTCACCTCAGTATCTCCAGTTTAGTGTGTGTGTTATAATCTCACCTCAGTATCTCCAGTTTACAGTGTGTGTGTGTGTGTGTGTGTTATAATCTCACCTCAGTATCTCCAGTTTACAGTGTGTGTGTGTGTGTTATAATCTCACCTCAGTATCTCCAGTTTACAGTGTGTGTGTGTGTTTGTGTGTGTTATAATCTAACCTCAGTATCTCCAGTTTACAGTGTGTGTGTGTGAGTGTTATAATCTCACCTCAGTATCTCCAGTTTACAGTGTGTGTGTGTGTTATAATCTCACCTCAGTATCTCCAGTATACAGTGTGTGTGTGTGTGTGTGTCTGTGTGTGTGTTATAATCTCACCTCAGTATCTCCAGTTTACAGTGTGTGTGTGTGTGTGTGTGTGTGTGTGTGTGTTATAATCTCACCTCAGTATCTCCAGTTTACAGTGTGTGTGTGTGTGTTATAATCTCACCTCAGTATCTCCAGTATACTGTGTGTGTGTGTGTGTGTGTGTGTGTTATAATCTCACCCCAGTATCTCCAGTTTACAGTGTGTGTGTGTGTTATAATCTCACCTCAGTATCTCCAGTTTACAGTGTGTGTGTGTGTTATAATCTCACCTCAGTATCTCCAGTTTACAGTGTGTGTGTGTGTGTGTGTGTTATAATCTCACCTCAGTATCTCCAGTATACAGTGTGTGTGTGTGTGTGTTATAATCTGACCCCAGTATCTCCAGTTTACAGTGTGTGTGTGTGTGTTATAATCTCACCTCAGTATCTCCAGTTTACAGTGTGTGTGTGTGTGTGTGTTATAATCTCACCTCAGTATCTCCAGTTTACAGTGTGTGTGTGTGTTATAATCTCACCTCAGTATCTCCAGTTTACAGTGTGTGTGTGTGTGTTATAATCTCACCTCAGTATCTCCAGTATACAGTGTGTGTGTTATAATCTCACCTCAGTATCTCCAGTTTACAGTGTGTGTGTGTGTTATAATTTCACCTCAGTATCTCCAGTTTACAGTGTGTGTGTGTGTTATAATCTCACCTCAGTATCTCCAGTTTACAGTGTGTGTGTGTGTTATAATCTCACCTCAGTATCTCCAGTTTACAGTGTGTGTGTGTGTGTGTTAATCTCACCTCAGTATCTCCAGTTTACAGTGTGTGTGTGTGTGTTATAATCTCACCTCAGTATCTCCAGTTTACAGTGTGTGTGTGTTATAATCTCACCTCAGTATCTCCAGTTTACAGTGTGTGTGTGTGTTATAATTTCACCTCAGTATCTCCAGTTTACAGTGTGTGTGTGTGTTATAATCTCACCCCAGTATATCCAGTTTACAGTGTGTGTGTGTGTGTGTTATAATCTAACCTCAGTATGTCCAGTTTACAGTGTGTGTGTGTGTGTGTGTGAGTGTGTTATAATCTCACCCCAGTATCTCCAGTTTACAGTGTGTGTGTGTGTGTGTGTGTTATAATCTCACCTCAGTATCTCCAGTGTACAGTGTGTGTGTGTGTGTGTGTGTGTTATAATCTCACCTCAGTATCTCCAGTTTACAGTGTGTGTGTGTGTTATAATCTCACCTCAGTATCTCCAGTTTACAGTGTGTGTGTGTGTGTGTGTGTGTTATAATCTAACCTCAGTATCTCCAGTATACAGTATGTGTGTGTGTGTTATAATCTCACCTCAGTATCTCCAGTATACAGTGTGTGTGTGTGTTATAATCTGACCCCAGTATCTCCAGTTTACAGTGCGTGTGTGTGTGTGTGTGTGTGTTATAATCTCACCTCAGTATCTCCAGTTTACAGTGTGTGTGTGTGTGTTATAATCTCACCTCAGTATCTCCAGTTTACAGTGTGTGTGTGTGTGTGTGTGTTAAAATCTCACCTCAGTATCTCCAGTTTACAGTGTGTGTGTGTGTGTGTTATAATCTCACCTCAGTATCTCCAGTTTACAGTGTGTGTGTGTGTGTTATAATCTCACCTCAGTATCTCCAGTTTACAGTGTGTGTGTGTGTGTTATAATCTCACCTCAGTAACTCCAGTTTACAGTGTGTGTGTTATAATCTCACCTCAGTATCTCCAGTTTACAGTGTGTGTGTGTGTGTTATAATCTCACCCCAGTATATCCAGTTTAGTGTGTGTGTGTGTTATAATCTCACCTCAGTACGTCCAGTTTACAGTGTGTGTGTGTCATAATCTCACCTCAGTATCTGCAGTGTACAGTGTGTGTGTGTGTGTGTGTATTATAATCTCACCCCAGTATCTCCAGTTTACAGTGTGTGTGTGTGTGTGTCATAATCTCACCTCAGTATCTGCAGTGTACAGTGTGTGTGTGTGTGTGTGTATTATAATCTCAACCCAGTATCTCCAGTTTACAGTGTGTGTGTGTGTGTGTGTGTGTGTGTTAAAATCTCACCTCAGTATCTCCAGTGTACAGTGTGTGTGTGTGTGTTATAATCTCACCTCAGTATCTCCAGTGTACAGTGTGTGTGTGTGTTATAATCTCACCTCAGTATCTCCAGTTTACAGTGTGTGTGTGTGTGTGTGTGTGTGTGTGTGTTAAAATCTCACCTCAGTATCTCCAGTGTACAGTGTGTGTGTGTGTGTTATAATCTCACCTCAGTATCTCCAGTTTGCAGTGTGTGTGTGTGTGTGTTATAATCTCACCTCAGTATCTCCAATTAACAGTGTGTGTGTGTGTGTGTTATAATCTCACCTCAGTATGTCCAGTTTACAGTGTGTGTGTGTGTGTGTGTTATAATCTCACATCAGTATCTCCAGTGTACAGTGTGTGTGTGTGAGTGTGTTATAATCTCACCTCAGTATCTCCAGTGTAGTGTGTTTGTGTGTGTGTGTGTGAGAGAGAGAGTGTGTTATAATCTCAACCCAGTATCTCCAGTTTACAGTGTGTGTGTGTGTGTGTGTTATAATCTCACCCCAGTATCTCCAGTTTACAGTGTGTGTGTTAAAATCTCACCTCAGTATCTCCAGTGTACAGTGTGTGTGTGTGTGAGTGTGTGTTATAATCTCACCTCAGTATCTCCAGTGTAGTGTGTGTGTGTTTGTGTGTTATAATCTCACCCCAGTATCTCCAGTTTACAGTGTGTGTGTTAAAATCTCACCTCAGTATCTCCAGTGTACAGTGTGTGTGTGTGTGAGTGTGTGTTATAATCTCACCTCAGTATCTCCAGTGTAGTGTGTGTGTGTTTGTGTGTTATAATCTCACCCCAGTATCTCCAGTTTACAGTGTGTGTGTGTTAAAATCTCACCTCATTATCTCCAGTTTACAGTGTGTGTGTGTGTGTGTGTTATAATCTCACCTCAGTATCTCCAGTATACAGTGTGTGTGTGTGTGTGTTATAATCTCACCTCAGTATTTCCAGTTTACAGTGTGTGTGTGTTATAATCTCACCTCAGTATCTCCAGTGTACAGTGTGTGTGTGTGTTATAATCTCACCCCAGTATCTCCAGTTTACAGTGTGTGTGTGTGTTATAATCTCACCTCAATCTCACCTCATTATCTCCAGTGTACAGTGTGTGTGTGTGTGTGTTATAATCTCACCCCAGTATCTCCAGTTTACAGTGTGTGTGTGTGTGTGTGTTATAATCTCACCTCAGTATCTCCAGTATACAGTGTGTGTGTGTGTGTGTTATAATCTCACCTCAGTATCTCCAGTGTACAGTGTGTGTGTTATAATCTCACCCCAGTATCTCCAGTGTAGTGTGTGTGTGTGTTATAATCTCACCCCAGTATCTCCAGTTTACAGTGTGTGTGTGTGTTATAATCTCACCTCAGTATCTCCAGTTTACAGTGTGTGTTATAATCTCACCCCAGTATCTCCAGTTTACAGTGTGTGTGTGTGTGTTTGTTATAATCTCACCTCAGTATCTCCAGTGTACAGTGTGTGTTATAATCTCACCCCAGTATCTCCAGTGTAGTGTGTGTGTGTGTTATAATCTCACCCCAGTATCTCCAGTTTACAGTGTGTGTGTGTGTTATAATCTCACCCCAGTATCTCCAGTGTGCAGTGTGTGTGTGTTATAATCTCACCTCAGTATCTCCAGTGTACAGTGTGTGTGTGTGTGTGTGTTATAATCTCACCTCAGTATCTCCAGTTTACAGTGTGTGTGTTATAATCTCACCCCAGTATCTCCAGTTTACAGTGTGTGTGTGTGTGTTTGTTATAATCTCACCCCAGTATCTCCAGATTACAGTGTGTGTGTGTGTTATAATCTCACCCCAGTATCTCCAGTTTACAGTGTGTGTGTGTGTGTGTTATAATCTCACCTCAGTATTACCAGATTACAGTGTGTGTGTGTGTGTGTGTTATAATCTCACCTCAGTATCTCCAGTTTACAGTGTGTGTGTGTGTGTGTGTGTGTGTGTTATAATCTCACCTCAGTATCTCCAGTTTAGTGTGTGTGTGTGTGTGTGTGTTATAATCTCACCTCAGTATCTCCAGTATACAGTGTGTGTGTGTGTGTGTGTTATAATCTCAACCCAGTATCTCCAGTATACAGTGTGTGTGTGTGTGTGTGTTATAATCTCACCTCAGTATATCCAGTAAACTGTGTGTGTGTGTGTGTGTGTGTGTTATAATCTCACCTCAGTATCTCCAGTTTACAGTGTGTGTGTGTTTGTGTGTGTTATAATCTCACCCCAGTATCTCCAGTTTACAGTGTGTGTGTGTTTGTGTGTGTTATAATCTCACCTCAGTATCTCCAGTTTACAGTGTGTGTGTGTGTTTGTGTGTGTTATAATCTCACCTCAGTATCTCCAGTTTACAGTGTGTGTGTGTTTGTGTGTGTTATAATCTAACCTCAGTATCTCCAGTTTACAGTGTGTGTGTGTGTTATAATCTCACCTCAGTATCTCCAGTTTACAGTGTGTGTGTGTGTGTGTGTGTGTGTGTGTTATAATCTCACCTCAGTATCTCCAGTTTACAGTGTGTGTGTGTGTGTGTTATAATCTCACCTCAGTATCTCCAGTTTACAGTGTGTGTGTGTGTGTGTGTGTGTGTGTTATAATCTCACCTCAGTATCTCCAGTATACAGTGTGTGTGTGTGTTTTATAATCTCACCTCAGTATCTCCAGTATACTGTGTGTGTGTGTGTGTTATAATCTCACCCCAGTATCTCCAGTTTACAGTGTGTGTGTGTGTTATAATCTCACCTCAGTATCTCCAGTTTACAGTGTGTGTGTGTGTTATAATCTCACCTCAGTATCTCCAGTTTACAGTGTGTGTGTGTGTGTGTTATAATCTCACCTCAGTATCTCCAGTATACAGTGTGTGTGTGTGTTATAATCTGACCCCAGTATCTCCAGTTTACAGTGTGTGTGTGTGTGTTATAATCTCACCTCAGTATCTCCAGTTTACAGTGTGTGTGTGTGTGTGTTATAATCTCACCTCAGTATCTCCAGTTTACAGTGTGTGTGTGTGTGTGTGTGTGTGTGTGTTATAATCTCACCTCAGTATCTCCAGTTTACAGTGTGTGTGTGTGTGTGTTATAATCTCACCTCAGTATCTCCAGTTTACAGTGTGTGTGTGTGTTATAATCTCACCTCAGTATCTCCAGTATACAGTGTGTGTGTTATAATCTCACCTCAGTATCTCCAGTTTACAGTGTGTGTGTGTGTGTTATAATCTCACCTCAGTATCTCCAGTTTACAGTGTGTGTGTGTGTTATAATCTCACCTCAGTATTACCAGATTACAGTGTGTGTGTGTGTGTGTTATAATCTCACCTCTGTATTACCAGATTACAGTGTGTGTGTGTGTTATAATCTCACCCCAGTATCTCCAGATTACAGTGTGTGTGTGTGTGTATTATAATCTCACCTCAGTATCTCCAGTTTACAGTGTGTGTGTGTGTGTGTGTGTGTGTGTTATAATCTCACCCCAGTATCTCCAGATTACAGTGTGTGTGTGTGTTATAATCTCACCCCAGTATCTCCAGTTTAGTGTGTGTGTGTGTGTGTTATAATCTCACCTCAGTATCTCCAGTGTACAGTGTGTGTGTGTGTGTGTTATAATCTCACCCCAGTATCTCCAGTTTACAGTGTGTGTGTGTGTGTGTGTTATAATCTCACCTCAGTATCTCCAGTTTACAGTGTGTGTGTGTGTGTGTGTGTTATAATCTCACCTCAGTATCTCCAGTGTACAGTGTGTATGAATTATTTACACAATATTGTAAACGACAATGTTAGCTATATTGAGTATGTCTATGATACACAGGTTACCAGTTGAGAACGCTTAAAACGGAGCACGAAATTGTGCTGCTCTCTTTCACCCATGAGCGACAAAAGCAAAAACACAGAAATGACTCTTTTCAAATGAATCATTTATTGCTCCTATCTGTGGTAAAGATTCGTTTTGCTCACTCTATTTTATTATAGAGTCGTGCGTAAACAACTTCACGGATCAGTGCATTTGATCCAGAGGTTCAGTCATGGTTCAGGCCTTGAAAAACAGCTGTATAAACCCGTCAGGGCTTCTGAATTCAGATTTTGGGTAAAATTTCAGTTCCTCTAATTTAAAACAATATATGCTATTTTTTGCATTTCTTCAATGTGCATCATTTGCTTGAGCTGGCAATGAAAACTTTTTCTTTATTGGTTGTAGAGGTATAAGTGACTGCTTAAATAACGAATTACCAGTTTCAGCTTTTAACCGTAAAAGCCGAAAGAATAAATGATCTGTTGGATATAGATTTATACACTGCCCGGCCAAAAAAGGTCACCACCTGGATTTAACTAAGCAAATCGGTAGGAGCCTCCCATTGGATAATTACTGCATGGGTGATTATGTTTCAGCTGGCAACAAGTTATTTAACCCTAACTGATGCAGTAAGTAGCTTCTCATTTGTTAAACAACCATGTGGAAAGACACATCCTGTGGTCATGGAAAAGATCTTAATCTGTTTCAGAAGGGTCAAATTATTGGCATCAAGCAGAGAAAACATCTAAGGAAAAGATGAAACGACTAAAATCGGGTTAAGAACTGTCCAGCGCATTATTAAAAAGTGGAAGGACAGTGGGGGGGGGGGGGGGGGGGCATCATCTTTGAGGAAGGAATGTGGTCAGAAAAACATCTTGAATGATCCGATGACTTAAACGTTTGGTGAAATCAGATGGTAGAAAAACTCCAGTAGAACTCAGGGATGTTTAATAGTGACATGCTCAGTGTGAAGGGAACTTAAGGGATTGGGACTAAACAGCTGTGCAGCCTCAAGAAAACCACTCGTCAGTGAGGCTAACCAGCAAAAACGGCTTCAATTTGCTAGGGAGCATAAAGATTAGACTGTGGAGCAATGGAAGAAGGTCATGTGGTCTGATAAGTCCAGATTTACCCTGTTCCAGAGTGATGGGTGCATCAGGGTAAGAAGAGAGGCGGCTGAAGTGATGCACCCATCATGCCTAGTGCCTACCGTACAAGCCTGTGGGGGCGGTGCTATGATCTGGGGTCGCTGCAGTCGGTCAGGGTCCAGGTTCAGCAATGTTATGTGCTCAAAGAATGAGGTCAGCTGACCACCTGAATATACTGAACCACCAGGTTATTCCATCAATTGATTTTTTCTTCCCTGATGGCACGGGCATATTCCAAGATGACGATGCCAGGATTCATTGAACTCAAATTGTGAGAGAGCTTCAGGGAGCGTGAGACATCCTTTTCACACATGGATCGGCCACCACAAAGTCCAGACCTGAACCCCATTGAGAATCTTTGGGATGTGCTGGAGAAGACTTTGTGCAGTGGTCCAAATCTCCCATCATCAATACACTGTGTGCAGAATTATTAGGCAAGTGAGTATTTTGACCATATCATAATTTTTAAGAATCTTTTTCAACTCCAAGCTGTATAAACTTGAATGCTTATTGTATTTAAGCACATCAGGTATTGTGTATTTGTGTAATGTGGGAGGGTGTAGCCTAAGGAGATCAACACCCTATATTAAGGTGTGCATAATTATTAGGCAGCTTCTTTTTCTCAGGCAAAATGGGCCAAAAAATAGATTTAAGTGACTCTGAAAAGTAAAAAATTGTAAAAAGTCTTTCAGAGGGATGCAGCACTATTGAAATTGCTAAGATATTGGGCCGTGATCACAAAACCATCCAACGTTTTGTTGCAAATAGTCAACAGGGTCAAAAGAAACATGTTAAGAAAAAAAGATGCAAATTAACTGCCAAAGATTTGAGAAGAATCAAACGTTAAGGTACCAGGAACCATTATCCTCCAGTGGTGTCATTTTCCAGAACTGCAACCTAACTGGAGTGCCCAGAAGTACAAGGTGTTCAGTGCTCAGAGACATGGCCAAGGTAAGGAAAGCTGAAACCAGACCACCACTGAACAAGACAAATAAGTTAAATCGTCAAGACTGGGCCAAGAAATATCTGAGGACAGATTTTTCAAAGGTTTTATGGACTGATGAGATGAAAGTGACTCTTGACGGACCAGATGGATGGGCCCGTGGCTGGATCAGTAACAGGCACAGAGCTCCTCTTCTACTCAGACGCCAGCAAGGTGGAGGTGGGGTACTGCTATGGGCTGGTATTATTAAAGATAAGCTAGTTGAACCTTTCTGGGTTGAAGATGGACTCAAAATCAACTCCCAAACCTACTGCCAGTTTTTAGAAGACACTTTCTTCAAGCAGTGGTACAGGAAAATATCTACATCTTTCAAGAAGACCATGATTTTTATGCAGGATAATTCTCAATCGCATGCATTAAAGTACTCCACTGCATGGCTAGCCAGTAAAGGCCTAAAAGATGAAAGAATAATGACATGGCCCCCTTCCTCACCTGACCTAAACCCTATTGAGAACTTGTGGGCCCTTCTTAAATTGGAGATTTACAGTGAAGGAAAACAATACACCTCTCTGAACAGTGTCTGGGAGGCTGTGGTTGCTGCTGCACAAAAATTTGATCATCAACAGATCAGGAAACTGACAGACTCCAATGGAAGGTTTTTGGCTGTTATTAAAAAGAAGGGTGGCTATATTGGTCACTGTTTTTCATTTTGAAATGTCAGAAATGTTTATTTGTTAATTTTGAGTTGTTTTTTTATTATTCTTACTTTAACAGATAAAAATAAACAAGTGAGATGGACACATTTTAGTTTTTTATTTAGTTGCATAATAATTCTGCACACTAATAGTTGCCCAATATTTATGCACACATAGATATTCTCCTAAGAAAGCCAAAACCTCACTTTCACTTTCTTAAATATTCAGGTTTGAGGTTTATTAACAGTTTGAATTGACTGAAAGCACAGTAGTTGTTCAATAATAAAATTAACCCTCAAAAATACAACTTGCCCAATAATTGTGCACACAGTGTACAAGATCTTGGGGAAAAATTAATGCAACTCTGGACAGAAATAAATGTTGTGACGTTGCAGAAGCTTGTGGAAACGATGCCACAGCGAATGCCGTAATCAAAGCTAAAGGCGCTACAACCAAATATTAGTGTGTGTGACCTTTTTTTTGACCAGGAAGTGAATAATTCTGGAAACATGAAGAACAACATTTACAAAAAAGTGGATCATATCCCTAATAAAACAACGTATGGATATATGTTTGGGCTGACTTTGAAGAAGAGAAGCTCAGGAAAGCAGCGATTATGATTTTATACTGCTGTGTGGTTTATCTGGGCTGCTGTTTACCATGCGCTTTCAGCAAAATCATTATCAAATACTAAACATGTTTTTTATGGTCATTTACTTGAAGTAAAATAGCAGTGTCCTGCCATTGCACTTTGTTAAGTTTACATTATATTGTCTTGTATAGTGCTGCTTCTCAAAAGCATATTGCCCAGCCCTAGTACAACCCCAAATCGGAAAAAGTTGGGACAGTATGGAAAATGTGTGTTTCTTACATTGACTTTTATTTGATGTCAGACAGGATGAACCTGAAATATTTCATCTTTTATCTGCTCAACTTCATTTCATTTATTAATAAACATCCATTCCTGCATTTCAGGCCTGCAACACATTCCAAAATTAGTTGGGACAATAAAGCATTTACCACTCTGTAATGTTGTTGTTCTTTTTCACCACTTAAAAGAGGTTTTGGACACACCCCCATACCATGACAGACCCTGGTACTGATACACCCCCATACCATGACAGACCCTGGTACTGACACACCCCCATACCATGACAGACCTTGGTACTGACACACCCCCATACCATGACAGACCCTGGTACTGACACACCCCCATACCATGACAGACCCTGGTACTGATACACCCCCATACCAAGACAGACCCTGGTACTGATACACCCCCATACCAAGACAGACCCTGGTACTGACACACCCCCATACCATGACAGACCTTGGTACTGACACGCCCCCATATCATGACAGACCCTGGTACTGACACACCCCCATACCATGACAGACCCTGGTACTGACACACCCCCATACCATGATACACCCTGGTACTGACACGCCCCCATATCATGACAGACCCTGGTACTGACACACCCCCATACCATGACAGTCCCTGGTACTGACACACCCCCATACCATGATACACCCTGGTACTGACACACCCCCATACCATGACAGACCCTGGTACTGACACACCCCCATACCATGACAGACCCTGGTACTGATACACCCCCATACCAAGACAGACCCTGGTACTGACACACCCCCATACCATGATACACCCTGGTACTGAAACACCCCCATACCATGACAGACCCTGGTACTGACACACCCCCATACCATGACAGACCCTGGTACTGATACACCCCCATACCAAGACAGACCCTGGTACTGACACACCCCCATACCATGATACACCCTGGTACTGACACACCCCCATACCATGACAGACCCTGGTACTGACACACCCCCATACCATGACAGACCCTGGTACTGACACACCCCCATACCATGACACACCCTGGTACTGACACCCCCCCATACCATGACAGAGCCTGGTACTGACACACCCCCATACCATGACACACTCTGGTACTGACACACCCCCATACCATGACACACCCTGGTACTGACACCCCCCCATACCATGACACACCCTGGTACTGACAAACCCCCATACCATGACAGACCCTGGTACTGACACACCCCCATACCATGACACACCCTGGTACTGACACACCCCCATACCATGACAGACCCTGGTACTGATACACCCCCATACCATGACACACCCTGGTACTGACACACCCCCATACCATGACACACCCTGGTACTGACACACCCCCATACCATGACAGACCCTGGTACCGACACACCCCCATACCATGACACACCCTGGTACTGACACACCCCCATACCATGACAGACCCTGGTACTGATACACCCCCATACAATGACAGACCCTGGTACTGATACACCCCCATACCATGACACACCCTGGTACTGACACACCCCCATACCATGACAGACCCTGGTACTGATACACCCCCATACCATGACACACCCTGGTACTGACACACCCCCATACCATGACAGACCCTGGTACTGATACACCCCCATACCATGACACACCCTGGTACTGACACACCCCCATACCATGACACACCCTGGTACTGACACACCCCCATACCATGACAGACCCTGGTACTGATACACCCCCATACAATGACAGACCCTGGTACTGATACACCCCCATACCATGACACACCCTGGTACTGACACACCCCCATACCATGACAGACCCTGGTACTGATACACCCCCATACCATGACACACCCTGGTACTGACACACCCCCATACCATGACAGACCCTGGTACTGATACACCCCCATACCATGACAGACCCTGGTACTGATACACCCCCATACCATGACACACCCTGGTACTGACACACCCCCATACCATGACAGACCCTGGTACTGATACACCCCCATACCATGACACACCCTGGTACTGACACACCCCCATACCATGACAGACCCTGGTACTGATACACCCCCATACCATGACAGACCCTGGTACTGATACACCCCCATACCATGACAGACCCTGGTACTGATACACCCCCATACCATGACACACCCTGGTACTGACACACCCCCATACCATGACAGACCCTGGTACTGACACACCCCCATACCATGATACACCCTGGTACTGATACACCCCCATACCATGACAGACCCTGGTACTGAAACACCCCCACACCATGACAGACCCTGGTAATGACACACCCCCATACGATGACAGACTCTGGCTTTTGGACTTGTTACTGATAACAGTCTGGATCCTTTTCGTCTTTGGTCCGGATCACACGACGTCCATTTTTTCCAAAAAAGACCTGGAATGCTGATTCATCTGACCACAATACAAATTTCCACTTTGTGATGGTCCATCCTAGATGCCTCCGAGCCCAGAGAAGTCGACGCCACTTCTGGATATGGTTAACATAAGGCTTCTTTTTTACACAGTAAAGTGTTAAGTATCATTTGTGCAGTAACTCTGTATTGTAGAGCTGATAAAGGTTTGATAAACTAATCCCTCACCCATGTGCTTATATCAGCTAGTGTTGAGTGGAGGTTCTTGATGCCGTCTGTGGGATGGACGATCACGAGCGTTCAGATTAACCTTGCACCCTTGGTCTTTACACACTAAAATTCCTCCAAATTCCTTGAATGGTTTAATGATATTCTGCACTGTAGAGGGAGAACATGCAAATCCCTTCCAATCTTTCTTTGAGGTTCATTGTTTTTAAACATTTCAATCATTTTCTCACACATTTGTGGACAAACTGGATCCTCTGATCACATTTACTCATCAGAGACTCTCAGCCTTTCCTGGATGCTGCTTTTGTACCAAACCATGATTACAATCACCTGTTTAACATCACATCATTACTTAGTATATTCACCTCATTACTAGCCCTAAATTACCCCCGTCCCAACTTTTTTTGGAATGTGTTGCAGAACTGAAATGCAGGAATGGATGTTTATTAATAAATGAAATGAAGTTGAGCAGATAAAAGATAAAATATCTCAGGTTCATCCTGTCTGACATCAATTAAAAGTCAAAGTAAGAAACTCTGTGTTTTTATTTTATTTACATTTTCCATACTGTCCCAACTTTTTCTGATTTTGGGTTGTATGAATGTGTGTGTTATAATCTCACCCCAGTATCTCCAGTTTACAGTGTGGATTCTTCAGTGCAGCAGAGAGCAGCTTCACTCCTGAATCCTGCAGCTTATTGTTACTCAGGTTCAGATCTCTCAGATTGGAGGAGTTTGAACTGAGAACTGAGGACAGAGCTGCACAACTTTCATCTGTTAGAGAACAACAATACAACCTGAGAAAGAAAAGATGAAACATCAGATTATTGGAATCTAAATGTGTTTTGATCTCACTCCAGTATCTTCAGTTTACAGTGTGTGTGTGTGTGTGTTATAATCTCACTCCAGTATCTTTAGTGTACAGTGTGTGTGTGTGTGTGTGTTATAATCTCACTCCAGTATCTTTAGTGTACAGTGTGTGTGTGTGTGTGTGTGTTATAATCTCACTCCAGTATCTTCAGTTTACTGTGTGTGTGTGTTATAATCTCACTCCAGTATCTTTAGTGTACAGTGTGTGTGTGTGTGTGTGTGTGTGTGTTATAATCTCACTCCAGTATCTTTAGTGTACAGTGTGTGTGTGTGTGTGTGTGTGTGTGTGTTATAATCTCACTCCAGTATCTTTAGTGTACAGTGTGTGTGTGTGTGTGTGTGTGTGTGTTATAATCTCACCCCAGTATCTCCAGTTTACAGTGTGTGTGTGTGTTATAATCTCACCCCAGTATCTCCAGTTTACAGTGTGTGTGTGTGTGTGTGTGTGTTATAATCTCACTCCAGTATCTCCAGTTTACAGTGTGTGTGTGTGTGTGTGTGTTATAATCTCACCTCAGTATCTCCAGTTTACAGTGTGTGTGTGTGTTATAATCTCACCCCAGTATCTCCAGTTTACAGTGTGTGTGTGTGTGTTATAATCTCACTCCAGTATCTCCAGTTTACAGTGTGTGTGTGTGTGTGTTATAATCTCACCCCAGTATCTCCAGTTTACAGTGTGTGTGTGTTATAATCTCACCCCAGTATCTCCAGTTTACAGTGTGTGTGTGTGTGTGTGTGTGTGTGTGTTATAATCTCACTCCAGTATCTCCAGTTTACAATGTGTGTGTGTGTGTGTGTGTTATAATCTCACCCCAGTATCTCCAGTTTACAGTGTGTGTGTGTGTGTTATAATCTCACCCCAGTATCTCCAGTGTACAGTGTGTGTGTGTGTGTGTGTGTGTTATAATCTCACTCCAGTATCTCCAGTTTACAGTGTGTGTGTGTGTGTGTGTGTGTGTGTGTTATAATCTCACTCCAGTATCTCCAGTTTACAGTGTGTGTTTGTGTGTGTTATAATCTCACCTCAGTATCTCCAGTTTACAGTGTGTGTGTGTGTTATAATCTCACCCCAGTATCTCCAGTTTACAGTGTGTGTGTGTGTGTGTGTGTGTGTTATAATCTCACCCCAGTATCTCCAGTTTACAGTGTGTGTGTGTTATAATCTCACCCCAGTATCTCCAGTTTACAGTGTGTGTGTGTGTGTGTGTGTGTGTGTGTGTGTTATAATCTCACTCCAGTATCTCCAGTTTACAATGTGTGTGTGTGTGTGTGTTATAATCTCACCCCAGTATCTCCAGTTTACAGTGTGTGTGTGTTATAATCTCACCCCAGTATCTCCAGTGTACAGTGTGTGTGTGTGTGTGTGTGTGTGTGTGTTATAATCTCACTCCAGTATCTCCAGTTTACAGTGTGTGTGTGTGTGTGTGTGTGTGTGTGTGTGTTATAATCTCACTCCAGTATCTCCAGTTTACAGTGTGTGTGTGTGTGTGTGTGTGTGTTATAATCTCACTCCAGTATCTCCAGTTTACAGTGTGTGTGTGTGTGTGTGTTATAATCTCACCCCAGTATCTCCAGTTTACAGTGTGTGTGTGTGTGTGTGTGTGTGTGTTATAATCTCACTCCAGTATCTCCAGTTTACAGTGTGTGTGTGTGTGTGTGTTATAATCTCATCCCAGTATCTCCAGTTTACAGTGTGTGTGTGTGTGTGTGTGTGTGTGTGTTATAATCTCACCCCAGTATCTCCAGTGTACAGTGTGGATTCTTCAGTGCAGCAGAGAGCAGCTTCACTCCTGAATCCTGCAGGTTATTGTTACTCAGGTTCAGATCTCTCAGATTGTTGGAGTTTGAACTGAGAACTGAGGACAGAGCTGCACAACTTTCATCTGTTAGATAACAACGTTCCAACCTGAGAAAGAAAAGATGAAACATCAGATTCACACTATTCACATTTTTCACACACACACACACACTCACCGCTGTAAACATACCTTAGATTTAATACTTACTTATGGTATAAACATAGACAACCTGGAAATTGTACCACAGAATGACTTAATTTCTGATCACTCCCTACTAATATATGAAGTGTCCCTGTCCAATAACATACAGCAACCACATCGTTTTAAATGTAAGCGCACTATTACATCTGCAACTGCAGCAGCGTTCATAAACTGCCTACCAGAAATACCAAATATATCAGCATCAGAACCTAAAGAACTAGATCAGGCAACTCAAAACCTAGAGACCGTACTGCGCACAACCTTAGATAACGTAGCCCCACTCAAAACTAAACTGATTAGGGAGAAAAAACTTGCTCCTTGGTACAATGACCACACATGCACACTTAAACAAGCAGCACGGAAATTAGAACGCAAGTGGCGTCACACTACACTAGAGGTGTATAAGATTGCTTGGAAAGATGCTCTAACTGAGTATAAACATGCACTTATAAAAGCTAAATCTTTATATTATTCGTCCCTAATAGAGAAAAATAAAAACAATCCTAGATTCCTCTTTGAGACGGTGTCCAAATTAACTAAAAACGTCAATGAAACTGAATCTAATATACCGCCTGACTGTACCAGCGATGATTTTTTAAAATTCTTTAATGACAAGATAGAAAAAATACGACTTCAGAGTCAAAGTGTGTCACTTGCCAATGTTAAGTATGGACTCACTCCGAGCAGCATTGGTGATAATAGTAACGAGTTAATCCAACTAAATTCCTTTAATCCAATCTCCCAAAATGAACTAACTGTGTTGATTAAATCATCTAAGTCATCATCGTGTATACTCGATCCTGTTCCAACTCGTTTACTTAAAGATTTACTCCCAGCTATTGTAGAGCCCCTGCTTACATTAATCAATGCATCCCTTAGCCTTGGGTATGTACCTAAATTGTTTAAAAGTGCCGTTATTAAACCCCTGATTAAAAAACCTAATCTTGATCCACATGTACTAGCTAATTATAGGCCAATTTCAAATCTTCCTTTTGTCTCTAAAATATTAGAAAAAGTAGTTTCCAAACAATTATGTTCTTATTTCAATGAAAATTGTATTCATGAAAAATTTCAATCAGGATTTAGACCCAACCATAGTACCGAAACCGCATTAATTAGAGTACTTAACGAGTTATTAATGTCTTCTGATAATGGATGTGTCTCTTTTCTTGTTCTATTAGATCTTAGTGCAGCGTTTGATACGGTCGATCATAACATTTTACTGGATAGGCTAGAAAATACAGTAGGTGTTAAAGGACTCGCACTCTCTTGGTTTCAATCATATCTGACTGACCGCTCGCAATTTGTTTATGTAAATAATAAATGCTCGGAAACTACAAAAGTAAAGTGTGGTGTTCCACAGGGGTCGGTACTTGGACCTCTATTATTTACACTCTATATGCTTCCACTAGGTGAAATTATTCATAAACATGGCATAAAATTTCACTGCTATGCAGATGACACACAGCTGTTTATATCAGCCAAACCAAATGATACTGACACAATCAGTAAGATAGAAGATTGTGTAAACGACATAAAAAACTGGATGTCGTGTAATTTTCTTTTACTTAATTCAGATAAAACTGAGGTTTTACTTGTTGGCTCTAAAGCTGCAAGAGACAAGTTGTCTAACCTGGTGCTAAACCTAAACACTTTCTCTGTTACTCCCAGCCCAGATGTAAAAAACTTGGGTGTCACACTAGATTCAGATCTTTCCTTTGATACACACATTAATAATATTACTAGAGTTGCTTTCTATCATTTGCGTAATATCTCTAAAATAAGAAATATACTATCTGTTAATGACGCTGAAAAACTGATCCATGCGTTTATAACTTCTCGGTTAGATTATTGTAATGCTCTTCTAACTGGATGCTCTGGTAGATCCATAAACAAACTCCAGTTAGTTCAAAATGCAGCAGCTCGAGTGCTAACTAGAACTAAAAAATTTGATCATATTAGTCCTGTTCTATCATCTCTACACTGGCTGCCAGTTAAATTCCGCATTGATTACAAAATACTTTTACTAACCTATAAAGTGCTACACGGTCTGGCTCCACAGTATCTGAGTGAACTTATTAATCACTACAACCCAGCGCATCCACTTCGTTCACAAGATGCAGGGTTACTTATAGTTCCTAAAATTAAAAAGACCACAGCTGGTGGAAGAGCATTTTCTTACTCTGTTCGGGATTCGGACACAGTCTCAATGTTTAAGTCTAGACTGAAAACATATTTATTTTCTCAGGTTTTTGATTAAAATAGACAAAGGCGCAGAGCTTGGGGGTTCTTGGTCATAGAAACTTGTGGTGATCAGGGATGTTGGGTTGCTGTCGTTCTGCGTCTCTTATCCGATCACTCAGGTTTGATGACGGTGGGGAGATGGGCGCTGATGTCCTGTGAAAGCCTTCATGACCTTGTTACCTGCTCGCTCTCACTTTTAGTTCTGCTGTAGTAATTAGGGCTGCCGGAGTCTAAAACTCTCTGTAAAACTGTTTTACTCAACTAGCATTGTACATTATTAACTACATTCTTTGTTGTTTTACTCCAAAGGCATTCTGATGGAAACCTGTTTACCCGCCGAGGTTAAGGATTAAAGTCGAGACTGCCGTGACATCTATGCTGCTCCTGCCGGATGTGACGGGTCTGGAGTAATTGCACCAAGAATGACAAGAAATCACTACAGACTTTATTGAAGACTAGAGCGAAGAAAAACTCTATTATTTATCTATTTATTACCAGTTATAACTTTTAGATCATTTAATTCTGTGTTTGTATGCTCTGTGTAAATCGTGTATTTATTTAAAGTATCCTCCAGACCACCCAAGAAGGATGGGCCCTGCTGAGTCTGGTTCCTCTCAAGGTTTCTTCCTGTAATTTTCAGGGAGTTTTTCCTTGCCACAGTCGCCCTCGGCTTGCTCAACAGGGATTTTTGTATCTGTTGGTACTGGATTTTGTAAAGTTGCTTTGAGACAATGTCTATTGTAAAAAGCGCTATATAAATAAAGTTGACTTGACTTGACTTGACACACACACACACACACACACACACACACACACACACACATGTAGTGAAATAATAATAAAAAAGGTACCTAGGTACCCCAAAAGGAGACCCCCCCCTCCACACACACACACACACACACACACACCTTGCTAACCTCCTAAGCCACTTTTATGACTCTAGAGGCCACAATGTCACCACAGACTCATTTTTCTGGGATTTCCTAACTCCGTTTACAACTTTCAGAGACAAGCAGACATAAACCCCCACTTTTTGCATATAAATCATGGGCTCTTCACTCAAGAATACCCACTGTGGACTCTTCCAACTCATAAAAGCCTTAAAGATGCCAAGACAATTTGTTTGTCTTCACTGAATCACTGAAACACACAAACACACACACACACACACCTTTACAATTCCAATGACCTGGTAGAGATGCGTGAAAGGTGAATTCTAACAAAAAGTACAATTCAACAATTGCATTGTATTGGATTGAATTGATTGAGCATAAGTATCCCTGTCCACATAAGTTCAATTTTGGTACCCTGTCTATTTGGATACAATATTCAATTTAAAATAGTGTTAAGAACCATGTAATATCATTGCTGTATACCAAGATAAAAGAACCTTAGTATTGGATGCTTAAAACACCCAGATAAGTGGAATTACCGTATGTTAAACCTTTTTATTTATATGGGTTTTTAGATTTAGTTCTGTTATTGTGTTAGTGATATTAACTAAGTTTGTGTAAGTTACTAGAGTTTTAGATTAACTGTTACAAGATCTCTCTTTGGTGAACCAACTTATAAAGTTCTATTGTATCAAAACTTGTTTTGTCAAACAGGGTCTTAGCACCACCTGCTGGCTATCAGTAGTTAAAAGTGTATGGTGGGAGGAAACCTTTTGTCACGTAATCTTAAGAGAAGTTCGAACTGATTGGTTTTACCTTCAGCAACCCCGCCCCTTTGCTGCTGAGTTTAAGAGGCAGTGTGGGCTTTGTTAAACAGAAAAGAGTTCAGTTTAGTGCAGAGATGAAAGTTTTGGGAAAAAGTTAGTGATGGGCAGATGAAGCCTCATTGAAGCTTTTGAAGCTTCTTCCCAATTGTGCTGAAAATGAATTGAAGCACTGAAAGTGGACATCACAGCAGAGTGACACCTGGTGGCTTTAAAAATGTATTACAGCCTGTGGCTATTGAACACTGAAACATACAAACCCTCGATGGTTTAATGGATCACCAAGTATTTTTAATCTGCAAATAATTATCTTTACTTGCGTTGAAAGAATTGCGTTGAAATTTGTCATCTACAATTCTCTGAGACTCAAAAAGTGATCAGGGGTTTGACTGTCTCTTAGATAGTCAGTGAGATAAGGGACAGCACCAAAGGAGTATCTCACCAAACATCCCGAGTTGTGCAATTTGCTCAGAAAGAGTTGGATTTTCTACACACTAGTTAGGGGGCCAAATCTCTGAGTACAAGCTGACAACCTATCCAGTATTAATATTTGACCCCTTGACATGTGTTCCAGCCAGGTTGTCAACTGAGAAAAAGATTTTTTGGTCATTTTATCACTGTATTCTTAAAAGTGGTAAAATCAGATTTTTTCCCCAAAGTGCTTCCTTAAACTTCTGAATCTCCTCCTTTAATTATAAGCAAATGTGCAACATAATCACACTTTTATGTAAGCATCATCTTAAAAACTAATAATCAATAAATATTCAAAGCCTATTACACCATAGGAGTCACTATTGTGTCAGCACAACTGTGATTTGGCATTAGGCAGCAGGTCCAGTGAAGATGGTCACTGCAGGTGTCAACATCTGAACAAAACTTGCATACTATTGAATTTCAAACAACAGATACAAGTTTGTCCATTGGACTACAACCAAAAGCATTTACCTCAGGCATCTACCACCAAATGTTGCCAGAAAAAGGTAGGCTAAACTGTTTCACTACCAGCTAAACCTCAGCGATACCTAGCTAAACAGCTGAATTTATGCTAGGTTACTGTA
The DNA here is from genome assembly GCF_030014385.1 of Trichomycterus rosablanca. NCBI lineage: Eukaryota > Metazoa > Chordata > Actinopteri > Siluriformes > Trichomycteridae > Trichomycterus > Trichomycterus rosablanca. The sequence continues at coordinate 54,447,880 of NC_085990.1, read as the reverse complement.
CTTTCATAAACTAGCCTAACCTACTTAACATTAGGGAATATACAGTGTATCACAAAAGTGAGTACACCCCTCACATTTCTGCAGATATTTAAGTATATCTTTTCATGGAACAACACTGACAAAATGACACTTGGACACAATGAAAAGTAGTCTGTGTGCAGCTTATATAACAGTGTAAATTTATTCTTCCCTCAAAATAACTCAATATACAGCCATTAATGTCTAAACCACCGGCAACAAAAGTGAGTACACCCCTTAGTGAAAGTTCCTGAAGTGTCAATATTTTGTGTGGCCACCATTATTTCGAGGAACTGCCTTAACTCTCCTGGGCATGGAGTTTACCAGAGCTTTACAGGTTACCACTGGAATGCTTTTCCACTCCTCCATGACGACATCACGGAGCTGGCGGATATTCGAGTCTTTGCGCTCCTCCACCTTCCGCTTGAGGATGCCCCAAAGATGTTCTATTGGGTTTAGGTCGGGAGACATGCTTGGCCAGTCCATCACCTTTACCCTCAGCCTCTTCAATAAAGCAGGGGTCGTCTTAGAGGTGTGTTTGGGGTCATTATCATGCTGGAACACTGCCCTGCGACCCAGTTTCCGGAGGGAGGGGATCATGCTCTGCTTCAGTATTTCACAGTACATATTGGAGTTCATGTGTCTCTCAATGAAATGTAACTCCCACACACCTGCTGCACTCATGCAGCCCCAGACCATGGCATTCCCACCACCATGCTTGACTGTAGGCATGACACACTTATCTTTGTACTCACCTGATTGCCACCACACATGCTTGAGACCATCTGAACCAAACTAATTAATCTTGGTCTCATCAGACCATAGGACATGGTTCCAGTAATCCATGTCCTTTGTTGACATGTCTTCAGCAAACTGTTTGCAGGCTTTCTTGTGTAGAGACTTCAGAAGAGGCTTCCTTCTGGGGTGACAGCCATGCAGACCAATTTGATGTAGTGTGCGGCGTATGGTCTGAGCACTGACAGGCTGACCCCCCACCTTTTCAATCTCTGCAGCAATGCTGACAGCACTCCTGTGCCTATCTTTCAAAGACAGCAGTTGGATGTGACGCTGAGCACGTGCACTCAGCTTCTTTGGACGACCAACGCAAGGTCTGTTCTGAGTGGACCCTGCTCTTTCAAAACGCTGGATGATCTTGGCCACTGTGCTGCAGCTCAGTTTCAGGGTGTTGGCAATCTTCTTGTAGCCTTGGCCATCTTCATGTAGCGCAATAATTCGTCTTTTAAGATCCTCAGAGAGTTCTTTGCCATGAGGTGCCATGTTGGAACTTTCAGTGACCAGTATGAGAGAGTGTGAGAGCTGTACTACTAAATTGAACACACCTGCTCCCTATGCACACCTGAGACATAGTAACACTAATGAGTCACATGACATTTTGGAGGGAAAATGAAAAGCAATGCTCAATTTGGACATTTAGGGGTGTAGTCTCTTAGGGGTGTACTCACTTTTGTTGCCGGTGGTTTAGACATTAATGGCTGTATATTGAGTTATTTTGAGGGAAGAATAAATTTACACTGTTATATAAGCTGCACACAGACTACTTTTCATTGTGTCAAAGTGTCATTTTGTCAGTGTTGTCCCATGAAAAGATATACTTAAATATCTGCAGAAATGTGAGGGGTGTACTCACTTTTGTGATACACTGTATTTTAATAATGTGTTTTCTGCAGAGTGGCCTATTACATTATCTGCCTAATTAACCTTTCAGATAAGCCAACATGGAGCCTGAGGGAGTTGTAAACCTAGAGTGAAAAAACAGACAACTACCAATTGATGTAAATAGGCAAAAATGTTTTATTTGTCAAGATGACCATGGGAAATATGGCCAAGGTAAACAGCTAAGGAAACCTTCAGAGGATGGGCTGAAGTATACTTAACTCAGAGCAAGTGAACGGGCAAAATACAAAGCTGTAGAATATGATCAGATGGCACAAAACATGCTATGCTGCTTTTACCAATGTCACGTTCATTGCCTGTCTTAAGACCTTTGGGGGCCAGTGATAGCTCAGTGGTTAAGGCACTGGACTAGTAAACAGAAGGTTGCTGGTTCAAGCCCCGCCACCACCAAGTTGCCACTGTTGGGTCCCTGAGCAAGGCACTTAACCCTCAATTGCTCATTGTGTTCCGCTCACTGTGTAAGTCGCTTTGGATAAAAGCGTCTGCTAAATGCTGAAAATGTAAATGTAAATGAAAGTACAGGGTGGGCCATTTATATGGATACACCTAAATAAAATGGGAATGGTTGGTGATATTAACTTCCTGTTTGTGGCACATTAGTATATGGGAGGGGGAAAACTTTTCAAGATGGGTGGTGACCATGGCGGCCATTTTGAAGTCGGCCATTTTGGATCCAACTTTAGTTTTTTCAATTGGAAGAGGGTCATGTGACACATGCAACTTATTGAGAATTTCACAAGAAAAACAATGGTGTGCTTGGTTTTAACGTAACTTTATTCTTTCATGAGTTATTTACAAGTTTCTGACCACTTAAGATGGTGCACCACCACATTATGGGTGTCAGGTCCGAGCATTCCTAGATGAACAGTTTCCTGGAAAGTGGATTGGTCGTCGTGGACCAGTTGAATGGCCCCCAAGGTCTCCCGATCTGACCCCCTTAGACTTTTATCTTTGGGGTCATCTGAAGGCAATTGTCTATGCTGTGAAGATACGAGATGTGCAACACCTGAAACTACGGATACTGGAAGCCTGTGCTAGCATTTCTTCTGCGGTGTTGCTATCAGTGTGTGAAGAGTGGGAGAAGAGGGTTGCATTGACAATCCAACACAATGGGCAGCACTTTGAACACATTTTATAAGTGGTCAGAAACTTGTAAATAACTCATGAAAGAATAAAGTTACGTTAAAAGCACACCGTTGTTTTTCTTGTGAAATTCTCAATAAGTTTGATGTGTCACATGACCCTCTTCCCATTGAAAAAACTAAAGTTGGATCCAAAATGGCCGACTTCAAAATGGCCGCCATGGTCACCACCCATCTTGAAAAGTTTTCCCCCTCCCATATACTAATGTGCCACAAACAGGAAGTTAATATCACCAACCATTCCCATTTTATTTAGGTGTATCCATATAAATGGCCCACCCTGTACAAAGAAATCACTAGAACTTGCAAGCACCTGCTGCCTACGCACCTCTAGACATTCAATGCCTCCAGTCACTTGGGGAAAATGCATTTTTTTGTCAGAAAGATAGGCCTGGGGACAAACTTCGCAACATCCAAGTCTTAAGTACATCTGAAAAGATTCTTCACCTAGGTCAGAAAGAGCTAGGAGTCAATGACTTGACTGCTGCAAAAAGCAAATATCATCTTGTTTGCTATACGGCATTCCTCAGGAAGCATCAGAGCACAGCACAGGAACAAATTATCCATTTTCAATATGCTTACAGATTGTGGCAAATAAGCTCAGAGCAGGACTTGTCAGTCATAAAATATACTCTTTAAAAACAGTTTGGAAAAGATACTGTGAACTTCTTGCAGATTTTGATGCTAAGCCAGGTATATATAGAAGTTATAATTTCAAGACAAAGCTTGACAGGTTGCTTTAGGGGAAATGACTGTTTGTGCATTCACTCAGACCAACTGATCCCATTATGATATTTCCTGCTATGACTGCTCTCCTTAACATGAGAACAATAATGGATGACAAACAAAATGATGCTCTAGGGAGTCAAGGGACTATGGAAAGCTGTGGACCTGACAAGGATACTGAGATACTGAGTTGGCTTTATTGGGTGTCATTAAAGATCAAAAAAGACATCAGGGAGTCCTCAAGACATGACTTCATAGGAGGAATAGATGAGCATCATGCAGAAGAAATTGACAGTTTGTACATGCTATTAAAACTCCTTTGCATTGGAGATGCTGAAAGAAAATGAGACACTTCACACAAGGCTACTAAGCATTGCCCAGGATATTGTTTTCCTGGCATCTGGTGGAAGGAAACCAACACCTAAACATATTGGTATTGGTGTTGCCATACACCAAGCAACTCGTTCAAACGATTTGGTGCAGTTGCTTCATGCTGCAGGGCACAGCATAAGCTATGAATCAGTATTAAGGACAGATACTGAGATGGCAAATGAGGCTCTGAAGCGATACTTTGATAACGGTGAAGTTTATATTTCTTTGAACTTTGTTAATGCAAGTCTCCCTGGTTATATTACATATGCAAATGACAACATCGACATTAATGAGGAGACCCTTGATGGAAAAGGAACATTTCATGCTTTACAGACTGCTGCCTTTAGAAAAAGTACACCTCAAGAAGAGAACCCAAAAATAAAACTAAAATCTGAAAGGTCAAAGTCAGTCCTAGTTCGTCCTGGCATGTTTGAGCTGAAGGATGCCAGAATGGAACCAAAGAAGCCCCGTCCAGTATTTCACGGATTAGTTACATCAGACATGTATGATGCTGACACACTTCTAATTCAACAGTCAAAGAACCAATACCTTGTATGGGTAATCTGTAGACTGCAAAACACACAAGATCCTATTGTTCCGGCTTGGAGTGGCTTCAACCACCTAATGACAAGATCAGATAATCCAAAGACAGTGGCTGGAATGATGCCTATCTTAAATTCTCCAGCACATGATTATGATACTATATGGACAGTCTTACAGAATTGCCACAAAATGACCAAAAAACTGGGACAAAAGTTCACAGTCATAACATTTAAAGAGCAGCTCTACTGCAAAGCAAAGATGCTTCAGTGGCACCACCAGAAAGAGTGTGAGGATATGGTTATTCTCTTGGGTGGCTTTCATGTGCAGATAAACCTTTCCAAGGTCATTGGACAGCATCATGCTGATTCTGGACTAAGGGACATTCTTGAGGAAAGAATGCTCATGGTTATACACATAGTACACATAGTCCCTTGGTGCCTTCTGATTGCAGCCAAGTTTTCCTGGTGCCTCTGGATCAGTGTGTTCGGATGGGGAAAAAGCAAATTCTTGTAACTGTTGAAAATGTTTGTGTTTGAAAAATAGGAATGAAGCAATAAAAGAGTTAATCGAATATATTGTAACTGTGCAGTTATTACATATTAATGTCATTTCTTTCACAATACGGTACATGAATCAAAAGTCAAATAGCACTGAAGGCATCCAACTTGAACACTAGAATTCCGCCTGAACATTAAAGTACTAAAACTTGTGCTGTGTTGCACTGTCTCACACGACAAGCATATAACTCTTGCCCCTACACTGGGACACTAATTAGTAGGGTTTTTGGCCACTATATTATGTTTTCAAGCTTCTATGCAATTTGAAAAGTGGTTTTCTTTAGGCGGAGATCATTTTTTCCATGTTCTACCTCCATTTTCTCCTAAACTTTGAGATATATTTTGGTTTATGTTGAACCCAAACTTGCAAAACACAAACAATGAACTACTGAATCAAAATGAGTCGGCTTGTTCAGCCTAACTCTTTAACTCTTCTGAGTGAGCTACATTCTAGAACTATGTGCTAAATTTCACAGATGAAATAAATACATATCGTAGAAGCAAATCCAGGTGTACTAAACATCCTTAGTTGTAAACAAAAAGCCAGATTTAGGTTTGGAGGTGAAGAGGTGATGGTGATTTGTCGTAATTTTCTTGCATTTTCATCTTTTTGCACACTCCTGTGATCACTGGGCATTTGTGCATTTTTTGGGTCATGACAGGTGCGCTGGTGTGTTTGGGTGCTGCTTCTCCCCCGGTGAAGCTGCTTGGAGCAAAGCATGCAGCATTTTGCTTGCTCCACATTTGCGCTGCTATGATGTAGAGCGGTGTATCCGGAGAAGTGAGAGTTAGCGGATTAACTGTTTTCTGTGTCTGCTGCTCTGTGTAACATCTGCTATTGTGTCTAGCTCCTTTCTGTCGGTGTGGATTGTTTTGGATTGCTCCTTTGGCTGCTGGGATTGGATGGCTGGAATCTCTGCGGCTTTTGTGGTCTAGAAAACATCTGCAGTCTCATCGTGCTCTTTAAGTGAACTCTATGCTCTTGGACATTCACGGTGTAAATCTCCGACATCTTTACTGCTCCACTGCGACCTTGGTGTTTTTCAGGGGCCTGAATATTCTCACCGAGGCTCAGGTCGGACTTTTGTTTACCAACAAAATGCTAACAACAACATTTCCTCACTCTGGTTGCTGCAATGCCGTGAGGTTGCCAAGTTGATGCTAGGAATGACAATGGAAACTACGGTTGAAATCTACTCTATGTACCAAAAAGCAATTCAAAACCCGTCTTTTCCAGCTGGCTTTTGGGTGACTCAGAACTGTGCCACGTTTGGTGTTTTCCATGTTAGTCAGCCACTAATTGTGCAAGTTCTCCTACTTAGAAAGATGAGAGAGGTCTGTAATTTTCATCATAGGTACACTTCAACTATGAGAGACAAAATGAGAAAAAAAAAATCCAGGAAATCACATTGTAGGATTTTTAAAGAATTTATTTGTAAATTATGGTGGAAAATAAGTATTTGGTCAATAACAAAAGTTCAACTCAATACTTTGTAACATAACCTTTGTTGGCAATGACAGAGGTGAAACGTTTCCTGTAAGTCTTCACCAGGTTTGCACACACTGTAGCTGCTATTTTGGCCCATTCCTCCATGCAGATCTCCTCTAGAGCAGTGATGTTTTCGGGCTGTCGCTGGCCAACACGGACTCCACACATTTTCTATGGGGTTGAGGTCTGGAGACTGGCTAGGCCACTCCAGGACCTTGAAATGCTTTTTACAGAGCCACTCCTTCATTGCCCGAGCGATGTGTTTGGGATCATTGTCATGCTGGAAGACCCAGCCACGTTCCATCTTCAATGCTCTCACTGATGGAAGGAGGTTTTGGCTTAAAATCTCACGATACATGGCCCCGTTCATTCTTCCCTTAACACGGATCAGTCGTCCTGTCCCCTTTGCAGAAAAACAGCCCCAAAGCATGATGTTTCCACCCCCATGCTTCACAGTAGGTATGGTGTTCATGGGATCTTTTTCTTCCTCCAAACACGACGAGTTGAGTTTTTACCAAAAAGTTCCATTTTGGTTTCATATGACCACATGATATTCTCCCAATCCTCTTCTGGATCATCCATATGCTCTCTGGCAAACTTCAGACGGGCCTGGACATGTACTGGCTTAAGCAGGGGAACACACCTGGCACTGCAGGATTTGAGTCCTTCTCGGCGTAGTGTGTTACTGATGGTAGCCTTTGTTACTTTGGTCCCAGCTCTCTGCAGGTCATTCATCAGGTCCCTCCATGTAGTTCTGGGATTTTTGCTCACCGTTCTCATGATCATTTTGACCCCACGGGATGAGATCTTGCGTGGGGCCCCAGATCGAGGGAGATTATCAATGGTCTTGTATGTCTTCCATTTTCTTAGAATTGCTTCTTAAAGAAGAAGTTACAGGTCTGTGAGAGCCAGAAATCTTGCTTGTTTGTGGGTGACCAAATAGTTATTTTCCACCATAATTTACAAATAAATTCTTTAAAAATCCTTAAAATCCTAAAAATTCTTAAAAAAATAATAAAAAATTTTTTTTTCTCATTTTGTCTCTCATAGTTGAAGTGTAGCTATGATGAAAATTACAGACCTCTCTCATCTTTCTAAGTAGGAGAACCTGCACAATCAGTGGCTAACTAAATACTTTTTGGCCCCACTGTAAATGTGTATTTTATTTATTATTTTGTTTAGGTTTTTCTTTATTAATATTGTACAGTGTCCTTGGGTGTCATGAAAAGCGCTTTTCAAATAAAATTTGATTATTATTATTATTAAGAGACATCTAACTCGGTCAGTTTGCTCCGAAAGCTGAAAAAAAGTCCCAGTTTTAAAACTCTTACGTATTCTTTCCTGGTGTCCTGTTGCCTTAGCCATGGTAACAATGCCAAGGAAGGTTGTAAAAGACATTAAGATAACACAGGAGATGCCGGAGACGGGTTCCAAAATGTGACCTGGATGGCTTTTGTAAAGCCCTAAGGAAGGTAATTCAGAGGTGAGGGTCGTAAATGTTGCTCAGAATGTTAGCAAGCTGTGGGGAAAAGCTTTTAGGGCTCCCTTTTGGGGTCATAAACAATCTTTTAAAATGAACAGACCCTGGCGTGGTCTTATATTTAATTCAGGAATAATTCTTTATAGCGTTCATGCTACAAGTGTGTGTGTGTGTGTTTTAATCTCACCCCAGTATCTCCAGTTTACAGTGTGTGTGTGTGTTTTAATCTCACCCCAGTATCTCCAGTTTACAGTGTGTGTGTGTGTGTGTGTGTGTTATAATCTCACCTCAGTATCTCCAGTTTACAGTGTGTGTGTGTGTGTGTGTGTTATAATCTCACCTCAGTATCTCCAGTTTACAGTGTGTGTGTGTGTGTGTGTGTGTTATAATCTCACCTCAGTATCTCCAGTTTACAGTGTGTGTGTGTGTGTGTGTGTGTTATAATCTCACCTCAGTATCTCCAGTTTACAGTGTGTGTGTGTGTGTGTGTTATAATCTCACCTCAGTATCTCCAGTTTAGTGTGTGTGTGTTATAATCTCACCTCAGTATCTCCAGTTTAGTGTGTGTGTGTTATAATCTCACCTCAGTATCTCCAGTTTAGTGTGTGTGTGTTATAATCTCACCTCAGTATCTCCAGTTTACAGTGTGTGTGTGTGTGTGTGTTATAATCTCACCTCAGTATCTCCAGTGTACAGTGTGTGTGTGTGTTATAATCTCATCTCAGTATCTCCAGTTTACAGTGTGTGTGTGTGTGTGTGTGTTATAATCTCATCTCAGTATCTCCAGTGTACAGTGTGTGTGTGTTATAATCTGACCTCAGTATCTCCAGTGTACAGTGTGTGTGTGTGTGTGTGTGTTATAATCTCATCTCAGTATCTCCAGTGTACAGTGTGTGTGTGTGTGTGTGTTATAATCTCACCTCAGTATCTCCAGTGTACTGTGTGTGTGTGTTATAATCTCACCTCAGTATCTCCAGTGTAGTGTGTGTGTGTTATAATCTCACCTCAGTATCTCCAGTTTACAGTGTGTGTGTGTGTTATAATCTCACCTCAGTATCTCCAGTGTAGTGTGTGTTATAATCTCACCTCAGTATCTCCAGTTTACAGTGTGTGTGTGTGTGTGTGTTATAATCTCATCTCAGTATCCCCAGTGTAGTGTGTGTTATAATCTCACCTCAGTATCTCCAGTTTACAGTGTGTGTGTGTGTGTGTGTTATAATCTCATCTCAGTATCTCCAGTGTACAGTGTGTGTGTGTGTGTGTGTGTTATAATCTCATCTCAGTATCTCCAGTGTAGTGTGTGTGTGTGTGTGTGTGTGTTATAATCTCATCTCAGTATCTCCAGTGTACTGTGTGTGTGTTATAATCTCACCTCAGTATCTCCAGTTTAGTGTGTGTGTGTGTGTGTTATAATCTCACCTCAGTATCTCCAGTTTACAGTGTGTGTGTGTGTGTGTGTGTGTTATAATCTCATCTCAGTATCTCCAGTGTACAGTGTGTGTGTGTTATAATCTCACCTCAGTATCTCCAGTGTACAGTGTGTGTGTGTGTGTGTGTGTTATAATCTCATCTCAGTATCTCCAGTGTAGTGTGTGTGTGTGTGTGTGTGTGTTATAATCTCACCTCAGTATCTCCAGTTTAGTGTGTGTGTGTGTGTGTTATAATCTCACCTCAGTATCTCCAGTTTACAGTGTGTGTGTGTGTGTGTGTGTGTTATAATCTCATCTCAGTATCTCCAGTGTACAGTGTGTGTGTGTTATAATCTCACCTCAGTATCTCCAGTGTACAGTGTGTGTGTGTGTGTGTGTTATAATCTCACCCCAGTATCTCCAGTGTACAGTGTGTGTGTGTGTGTGTTATAATCTCACCTCAGTATCTCCAGTGTACAGTGTGTGTGTGTTATAATTTCACCTCAGTATTTTCAGTTTACAGTGTGTGTGTGTGTGTGTGTGTTATAATTTCACCTCAGTATCTCCAGTGTGTGTGTGTGTGTGTGTGTGTGTGTGTTATAATCTCACCCCAGTATCTCCAGTGTACAGTGTGTGTGTGTTATAATCTCACCTCAGTATCTCCAGTTTACAGTGTGTGTGTGTGTGTGTGTGTGTGTGTGTGTGTGTGTTATAATCTCACCTCAGTATTTCCAGTTTACAGTGTGTGTGTGTGTGTGTGTGTTATAATCTCACCTCAGTATCTCCAGTGTACAGTGTGTGTGTTATAATCTCACCTCAGAATCTCCAGTGTACAGTGTGTGTGTGTGTGTGTGTGTGTGTGTGTGTTATAATCTCACCCCAGTATCTCCAGTGTACAGTGTGTGTGTGTGTGTGTGTGTTATAATCTCACCTCAGTATCTCCAGTTTACAGTGTGTGTGTGTGTGTTATAATCTCACCTCAGTATCTCCAGTTTACAGTGTGTGTGTGTGTGTGTGTGTTATAATCTCACCTCAGTATCTCCAGTTTACAGTGTGTGTGTGTGTGTGTGTGTTATAATCTCACCTCAGTATCTCCAGTTTACAGTGTGTGTGTGTGTGTGTGTGTGTGTGTGTTATAATCTCACCACAGTATCTCCAGTTTACAGTGTGTGTGTGTGTGTGTGTGTGTTATAATCTCACCCCAGTATCTCCAGTTTACAGTGTGTGTGTGTGTTAGAATCTCACCCCAGTATCTCCAGTTTACAGTGTGTGTGTGTGTGTGTGTGTGTGTGTGTTATAATCTCACCCCAGTATCTCCAGTTTACAGTGTGTGTGTGTGTTAGAATCTCACCCCAGTATCTCCAGTTTACAGTGTGTGTGTGTGTGTGTGTGTGTGTGTGTTATAATCTCACCCCAGTATCTCCAGTTTACAGTGTGTGTGTGTGTGTGTGTGTGTGTGTGTGTGTTATAATCTCACCTCAGTATCTCCAGTTTAGTGTGTGTGTGTGTGTGTGTGTGTGTGTGTGTGTGTGTGTGTGTGTTATAATCTCACCTCAGTATCTCCAGTTTACAGTGTGTGTGTGTGTGTGTGTGTGTGTGTTATAATCTCACCTCAGTATCTCCAGTTTACAGTGTGTGTGTGTGTGTGTTATAATCTCACCTCAGTATCTCCAGTGTACAGTGTGTGTGTGTGTGTGTGTGTTATAATCTCACCTCAGTATCTCCAGTTTACAGTGTGTGTGTGTGTATGTGTGTGTGTTATAATCTCACCTCAGTATCTCCAGTTTACAGTGTGTGTGTGTGTGTTATAATCTCACCTCAGTATCTCCAGTTTACAGTGTGTGTGTGTGTGTGTGTGTGTGTGTGTTATAATCTTACAGTGTATCACAAAAGTGAGTACACCCCTCACATTTCTGCAAATATTTCATTATATCTTTTCATGGGACAACACTATAGAAATGAGACTTGGATATAACTTAGAGTAGTCAGTGTACAACTTGTATAGCAGTGTAGATTTACTGTCTTCTGAAAATAACTCAACACACAGCCATTAATGTCTAAATAGCTGGCAACATAAGTGAGTACACCCCACAGTGAACATGTCCAAATTGTGCCCAAATGTGTCGTTGTCCCTCCCTGGTGTCATGTGTCAAGGTCCCAGGTGTAAATGGGGAGCAGGGCTGTTAAATTTGGTGTTTTGGGTACAATTCTCTCATACTGGCCACTGGATATTCAACATGGCACCTCATGGCAAAGAACTCTCTGAGGATGTGAGAAATAGAATTGTTGCTCTCCACAAAGATGGCCTGGGCTATAAGAAGATTGCTAACACCCTGAAACTGAGCTACAGCATGGTGGCCAAGGTCATACAGCGGTTTTCCAGGACAGGTTCCACTCGGAACAGGCTTCGCCAGGGTCGACCAAAGAAGTTGAGTCCACGTGTTCGGCGTCATATCCAGAGGTTGGCTTTAAAAAATAGACACATGAGTGCTGCCAGCATCGCTGCAGAGGTTGAAGACGTGGGAGGTCAGCCTGTCAGTGCTCAGACCATACGCCGCACACTGCATCGACTCGGTCTGCATGGTCGTCATCCCAGAAGGAAGCTGACGCACAAGAAAGCCCGCAAACAGTTTGCTGAAGACAAGCAGTCCAAGAACATGGATTACTGGAATGCCCTGTGGTCTGACGAGACCAAGATAAACTTGTTTGGCTCAGATGGTGTCCAGCATGTGTGGCGGCGCCCTGGTGAGAAGTACCAAGACAACTGTATCTTGCCTACAGTCAAGCATGGTGGTGGTAGCATCATGGTCTTGGGCTGCATGAGTGTTGCTGGCACTGGGGAGCTGCAGTTCATTGAGGGAAACATGAATTCCAACATGTACTGTGACATTCTGAAACAGAGCATGATCCCCTCCCTTCGAAAACTGGGCCTCATGGCAGTTTTCCAACAGGATAACGACCCCAAACACAACCTCCAAGATGACAACTGCCTTGCTGAGGAAGCTGAAGGTAAAGGTGATGGACTAAACCCAATTGAGCACCTGTGGCGCATCCTCAAGTGGAAGGTGGAGGAGTTTAAGGTGTCTAACATCCACCAGCTCCGTGATGTCATCATGGAGGAGTGGAAGAGGATTCCAGTAGCAACCTGTGCAGCTCTGGTGAATTCCATGCCCAGGAGGGTTAAGGCAGTGCTGGATAATAATGGTGGTCACACAAAATATTGACACTTTGGGCACAATTTGGACATGTTCACTGTGGGGTGTACTCACTTATGTTGCCAGCCATTTAGACATTAATGGCTGTGTGTTGAGTTATTTTCAGAAGACAGTAAATCTACACTGCTATACAAGCTGTACACTGACTACTCTAAGTTATATCCAAGTTTTATTTCTATAGTGTTGTCCCATGAAAAGATATAATAAAATATTTGCAGAAATGTGAGGGGTGTACTCACTTTTGTGATACACTGTACCTCAGTGTCTCCAGTTTACAGTGTGTGTGTTATAATCTCACCTCAGTATCTCCAGTGTACAGTGTGTGTGTGTGTTATAATCTCACCCCAGTATCTCCAGTTTAGAGTGTGTGTGTGTGTGTGTGTTATAATCTCACCACAGTATCTCCAGTTTAGAGTGTGTGTGTGTGTGTGTGTGTGTGTGTGTGTTATAATCTCACCACAGTATCTCCAGTTTACAGTGTGTGTGTGTGTGTGTGTGTGTGTGTGTGTTATAATCTCACCACAGTATCTCCAGTTTACAGTGTGTGTGTGTGTGTGTGTGTGTGTGTGTTATAATCTCACCCCAGTATCTCCAGTTTACAGTGTGTGTGTGTGTTAGAATCTCACCCCAGTATCTCCAGTTTACAGTGTGTGTGTGTGTGTGTGTGTGTGTGTGTGTGTGTGTGTGTGTGTGTTATAATCTCACCCCAGTATCTCCAGTTTACAGTGTGGATTCTTCAGTCCCTCAGAGAGCAGCTTCACTCCTGAATCCTGCAGCTTATTGTTACTCAGGTTCAGATCTCTCAGATTGGAGGAGTTTGAACTGAGAACTGAGGACAGAGCTGCACAACTTTCATCTGTTAGATAACAACGTTCCAACCTGAGAAAGAAAAGATGAAACATCAGATTCACACTATTCACATTTTTCACACACACACACACACACAAACAAACACAAACACACACAAACACACACACACAAACACACAATTCTTATTTACAGCTTTAAAATGAAAACAGTTCCAGAGACGAGGGGAACAGTGGATGTTCTGGACCAGAGTGAGTCCATCAACACTTCATGTGCAGCAACATTTGATCAACTATGGAAGGTTTGATCCTGAAGACCTGGACCAACCTGGTGGACATTAAGATCTCTCTCTTTCTCTTACACACATACACATACACACACACACACGCACACACAGAGAGAGAGAGAGAGAGGTTTACGGACTGTTTCATCTCTCACCTCAAAATATGCTGAAGGTGGATTAGCTCTAAACTACCCTTGGGTATGTGTGTGGGTGCTGCCCTGTAACAGATTGTATTGATGAGGGATGAATTATAGTAAAGTTCACAGCGTTCCTGAGGAAACTAGAAGTGAAAGATTTTGTTCAAGTGATCAGTTGAAGCTCCTGAATCCAGTGGATCCTCATCAGCTAAAGATCACTAAGAGTGAAGCCACATTTTTAAGAGACTTACAGTCATTCTCTGATGACCTATTGTCGGAGGACCCACAGTCTGACAACCCATTGACTGATGGTCCATACTCCATACTACTGTTAGAAGTGACAATGAGCCAGGTGAGGAGACAGCTGGAGAGACTTAAACTGGGCAAAGCTGCAGGACCGGATGAAATCAGCACAAGTGTTCTGAAGGTTTGCTGCACTCAGCTTTGTGGGATTCGCGCACAATCGCAGCGGCTCAGCGCTCTCCGATACAGTGCTTATCTTTTATGTTTTTGTTTATATGTTTGTCCACTAATGTTGCGTTTATTATCGCAAATCTGATCTACAACCGACAGGATCTTCTAAAGATCGGATTACCGCAGAATCGGGCCACTACAAGTGAATTGATATAGCCAGGACACCCGGCGCTGCGTGGTTTGTTGTCGGCTCCGACAGGCGGCGGAGGAGACACAGGAAGCAAAAGTGGGGCCGTTGGTCTGGAAGAGTAGCTAGGCTAAAGAAACAACCACACAAGCCACCACTACCCAGCGTTTTGCTCACCAATGCCAGATCCATCACCAACAAATTGGACAAACTGAATCTGCTAATTTCCACAAACAAATTCATTGAGGACTGCTGTATTTTGGTAATTACAAAGACATGGCTACACTTGCTCGTCCCGGATGTAGCTATTGAGCTAACAGGCCGCACCGCATTTCGCTGGGACAGAAACAAAGACTCCGGTAAAACAAAAGGAGGGGGGTTATGCATTTACGTAAATAACAACTGGTGCACTAACATCAAAATCATTGATAGACATTGCTCTTCTGATTTGGAGTACCTGAAGAGCATCAATAACTGGATGAGCCAGAATTTTCCACAGTTAAATAAGGACAAAACAGAGATTTTTGTGTTTAGCAGCAAAGAAAAGAGGATTAGTCCCGAATGCTGCTAGTTCAGGTATAGAACCCCAGACTCCGGCATTAGAGCCCTCACAGCAGGGCGACTGGGTGACGTCTCGGCGACATAGTCGTAGGGCAAAGCACCGACCATCTCAGTTGCACGTGTCCAACAGGTTTTCCCCACTCAGTGACCCACCCGCTGAGAAGCCTGTTAATGTAAGTGCTCTGGTTATAGGAGATTCTCGGCTCCGACACGTGCGTATTGCGACCCCCATAGAGACACCAGCAACCATAGTCACTTGTATTCCGGGGGCCAGGGCGCCTGACATCAGAGCAAATCTAAAAGTGCTGGCTAATGCTAACCGTAGATTTTCTAAAATTGTTATCCACGTCGGCACTAATGATGTTCGTTTACGGCAGTCTGAGGTTACTAAGAGTAATGTTAAAGAGGTGTGTGAGTTAGCTAGGTCGATGTCTGAGGCAGTAGTGTGCTCTGGCCCCTTACCGATTCAACCCAGTGGCAAAACCTACAGCAGGTTATTGTCGCTGAACCGCTGGATGTCTAAATGGTGCTCAGAAAACGGCATTGATTTTGTAGATAACTGGTCCACTTTTGAGGGAAGCGGGATGGTGTCTACCCCTTGTGGGAGGGTGCTGCTCGCATTTCTTGCAGCATAGGTGACAGGCTTTACCACCGCGTTAGTGCAGCGACAGATAGTGTTAACTGACTATCCAGAGCCAAGACCAGGCTGCAGACAAACAGGCCTAACCAACTGTCTGCGAGTCGCAATTGGACGTCACCCGAAATCCTTAGGTCACAAACCATTGAGACTGTGTCTGTTTACCGTGGCAGGTATAAGCCAAAACAAAATCAAAAAGTATGTCATAATAACTTAATTAAAATTAATCTAAATGAGCATCATGAAAACCATAGTAGGGCTAAACTAAAGTTAGGACTTCTAAACATCAGGTCACTTGCATGCAAAACAGTAATTGTAAACGAAATAATTACAGATAATTGTCTTAGTGCACTTTGTTTAACCGAGACCTGGGCTAGACCTGATGGGTATCTAGGTTTAAATGAAGCATCTCCTCCAGGTTACAGTTATGAACATAAGTCTTACTGTAAAATCATCTCCCATAAACTCGTTTGAGGTTCTTATCTCTGACATAGCCAATAAAGGTTCATCTGATAAAACTAGTATGTTTAAGCTGGTTACTGTTTATCGACCCCCTGGTCCTTCATTCGCAGATTTTCTTTCTGAATTAGTCTTATCAACTAAAAAAGCTTTATTTGTTGGTGACTTTAATATTCATTATGAGAATAAGTCTAATCCGCTCAAAATTGTGTTTGATTCTATTTTGGAATCTATAGGTGTTACCGAGAATTTAAAATCAAATCAAGGTTTATTTGTCACATACATGGTCATACACAGTACAACTGGCAGTGAAATGCTTTTGTGACTGCTCAGCCACAGTAATTACAAAAACTACAAAATAGTAAAAATTTATATTATACAAAAAAATATAGAAATGTGTTTAAATGTAAAGTGTAGAAAAATTTGAAAAATTAACAATATAATTTAAAAAGAGCAATTTGAAGTTTAACAGCACCCACTCACCACTGTAAACATACCTTAGATTTAATACTTACTAATGGTATGAACATAGACAACCTGGTAATTATACCACAGAATTACTTGACTGATGAAAATAAGTATTTGATACACTGCCGATTTTGCAAGTTTTCCCACCTACAAAGAATGGAGAGGCCTGTAATTTTTATCGTAGGGACACTTCAACTGTGAGAGACAGAATCTAAAAAAAAATCCAGATAATCACATTGTATGATTTTTAAATAATTAATTTGCATTTTATTTCATGAAATAAGTATTTGATCACCTACCAACCAGCAAGAATTCTGGCTCTCACAGACCTGTTAGTTTTTCTTTAAGAAGCTCCTCCTATTCTGCACTCATTGCCTGTATTTATTGCACCTGTTTGAACTCGTAACCTGTATAAAAGACACCTGTCCACACACTCAATCAATCACACTCCAACCTCTGCACCATGGCCAAGACCAAAGAGCCGTCTAAGAACACCAGGGACAAAATTGTAGACCTGCACAAGGCTGGGATGGGCTACAGGACAATAGCAAGCAGCTTGGTGAGAAGGCAACAAGTGTTGGAGCAATTATTGGAAAATGGAAGAAACACAAGATAACTGTCAATCTTCCTTGGTCTGCTGCTCCATGCAAGATCTCACCTCGTGGAGTAAGGATGAACCTGAGAAAGGTCAGGAATCAGCCCAGAACCACACGGGAGGACCTGGTCAATGACCTGAAGAGTGCTGGGACCACAGTCTCAAAGATTACCGTTAGTAACACACTACGCCGCCATGGATTAAAATCCTGCAGGGCACACAAGGTCCCTCTGCTCACACCAGCACATGTCCAGGCCCGTTTGAAGATCACCAGTGACCATCTGGATGATCCAGAGGAGGCATGTGAGAAGGTCATGTGGTCAGATGAGACCAAAATAAAGCTTTTTGGTATCAACTCCACTCGCCATGTTTGGAGGAAGAAGAAGGATAAGTACAACCATCCCAACCGTGAAGCATGGGGGTGGAAACATCATACTTTGGGGGTGCTTTTCTGCAAAGGGGACAGGATGACTGCACCGTATTGAAGGAAGGATGGATGGGGTCCTGTATCGCGATATTTTGGCCAACAACCTCCTTCCCTCAGTAAGAGCATTGAAGATGGGTCGTGGCTGGGTCTTCCAGCATGACAATGACCCAAAACACACAGCCAGGGCAACTAAGGAGTGGCTCCGTAAGAAGCATTTCAAGGTCCTGGAGTGGCCTAGCCAGTCTCCAGACCTGAACCCATTAGAAAATCTTTGGAGGAAGCTGAAACTCAATGTTGCCCAGCGACAGCCCCGAAACCTGAAAGACCTGGAGAAGATCTGTATGGAGGAGTGGTCCAAAAACCCTGCTGCAGTGTGTGCAAACTTGGTCAAGAACTACAGGAAACGTCTGACATCTGTAAAGGTTTCTGTACCAAATATTAAGTTCTGTTTTTCCATTGTATCAAATACTTATGTTATGCAATAAAATGCAAATTAATTATTGAAAAATCATACAATGTGATTTTCTGGATTTTTTTTTATTCTGTCTCTCACAGTTGAAGTGTACCTACAATAAAAATTACAGGCCTCTCCATTCTTTGTAGGTGGGAAAACTTGCAAAATCGGCAGTGTATCAAATACTTATTTTCCTCACTGTATATGAAGTGTCCCTATCCAATAATATATGTATCACAGCTGTATATATCAGCCAAACCAAATGATACTGACACAATCAGTAAGATAGAGGATCGAAAAACTGATCCATGCGTTTATAACTTCTCGGTTAGATTATTGTAATGCTCTTCTAACTGGATGCTCTGGTAGATCCATAAACAAACTCCAGTTAGTTCAAAATGCAGCAGCTCGAGTGCTAACTAGAACTAGAAAATTTGATCATATTACTCCTGTTCTATCGTCTCTACACTGGCTGCCAGTTAAATTCCGCATTGATTACAAAATACTTTTACTAACTTATAAAGCGCTACATGGTCTGGCTCCACAGTATCTGAGTGAACTTATTAATCACTACAACCCAGCGCGTCCACTTCGTTCACAAGATGCAGGGTTACTTATAGTTCCTAAAATTAAAAAGACCACAGCTGGTGGAAAAGCATTTTCTTACAAAGCTCCACAACTTTGGAATAATCGTCCTGCCTCTGTTCGGGATACGGACATGTCTCAATGTTTAAGTCTAGACTGAAAACATATTTATTTACTCAGATTTTAATTAGTATAGACAAAGACGCAGAGCTTGGGGGTATTTTACTTAACTCACATTGAACATTTTTAACTACATTTTCTGTTGTTTTACCCCGAGGTCGTTCTGATGGAAACCTGTTTACCTGCCTGAGGTTAAGGAATGAAGTCGAGACTGCCTGCCAACAATGCTGCTCCTACCAGATGTGACAAGTACCTGGTGTGTTGGCACCTAGAATGTCAAAAACTCAGTACAGACTTTATCACAGACTGGACTGAATAATAATTCCAACTATTTTTGCTAGTTGTAACTTTTATTTCATTTTAATTTTGTGTTTGTATGATCTGTGTAAATCCTATTTATTCAAATTATCCCTGCTGAGTCTGGTTCCTCTTAAGGTTTCTTCCTGTAATTTTAAGGATTTCCTTGCCACTGTCGCCCTCGAGGACAGTTTTAAATCAACACTTTTACCACACTTGGGCCAGTCAGACCACTGCTCTATATTTTTAACTCCTCCATACACCCCCCTCAAAAGGAAAGCTCAACCAATCACAAAGACTGTCAAGATATGGCCTGAATGAGCTTCCTCACAGCTGCAGGACTCACTCACCTGGAACACCAGGGGAGCTATGTGAAGATGCTCTTCATAGACTTCAGTTCTGCCTTCAATACAGTCATACCAAGCAGACTGGTGACCAAACTCGCAGATCTTGGACTTTCTTAACCCACCTGCCTCTGGATTAAGGACTTTCTGACAAACCGCACCCAGTCTGTTAGATTAGGCCGCCTTCATTCTACCAGCATCACACTTCTCAGGGATGCGTGCTAAGCCCACTTCTCTATGCTCTGTACACTTACGACTGTGCCCCCACCCACTCCAGCTACATCATCATCAAGTTCGCGGATGACACAACTGTAGTTGGACTTATCTCTGGAGGAGACAAGACTGCATACAGGGATGAAGTTCAAGGACTGTCTGAGTGGTGTTTACAGAACAATCTCACCCTGAACTCATCAAAAACAAAAGAACTAATAATTGACTTTAGGAAACAGCGTGCAGAAGCTGCTGGTGTCCTACTACCGCTCCGCCATTGAGAGTGTGCTGACATACTGCATCTCAACATGGTACAACAGCCGCTCAGCGGCAGATAAGAGATCTCTTCAGAGGGTCATCAACACTGCCCAGAAGATCATCGGCTGCCCACTGCCCAGTCTGGAGGACCTTTTCAGCTCTCGCTGCCTCAGCAGAGCAGCCAACATACTGAGAGATCCATCTCACCCTGGACATCATCTGTTCGACCTGCTGCCCTCTGGAAAATGCTTCAGTTCTATCACAGCCCGGACAAACAGACTAAAAAACAGTTTTTACCCCAGGGCCATACGGGAACTGAACAAAAACATTGTTTCATTTTTTATTTTACTCTGACTGTATTTATAATTATATTTATTATGCCTGCACTATTGTTTTCAGAGCATGCAATTTATTCTGTGCAATATCCTAAGCCACTCAGGGCATGTGCAATACCCCACTACTACTGTTTTTCTAAAAAATCTACTGTCCTTTATATATAAGATTCTTATACATACATGTGTGTGAATTGTGTATTTGTATATAATTTCTATTATTTCTATCTTTTGCTTCTATTTTTACTTATTGTATGTGTAAGCACTGATGGATAGCTACTCAATTTCGTTGTACACTGTGCAATGACAACAAAGGCATCTTATTATCTTATCTCATTCAACATCTCTTTAAACTGAATCTCAAACAAAAACAGGTACAGTAATTTAGAAAACATCCTGTCTGGTTCCTGTTCCAAAGAAGTCCTAAAAGTCCTTTTTTGAAAGTCCTAGGAAGACTAGTGCTGTCATATCTGAGACATTAGGTCAGCCCTTTCCTGGACCCCCTGCAGTTTGCTTATCAACAGCAGGTAGGTGTGGATGATGATGTGATCTACTTACTGCAGAGGGCTTACTTCCACTTGGACCAGAAAAACACCACAGTGAGAATCACTTTCATTGACTTAACAAGTGCTTTCAACACAATCCAATCTTGCATACTGGGGAAAAAGCTGGATAACATGGTGGTGGACAAAGCCATGATCACCTGGGTCTTGGACTTCTTGTCTAAAAGACCGCAGTATGTACAGCTGGAAACCAGACAGTCTGATTGTCTGGTCAGTACCATTGGTGCACCATAGGGAACTGTGCTTTCCCCTTTCCTCTTTGTCCTGTACACCACTAACTTCCAGTACAGGCCAGACATTTTCTGATCACTGTGTAGTGATTGGGTGTATCAGGGATGGGCAGGAACATGAGTACAGAGACCTTGTGAGCAGCTTCGTTGAGTGGTGCATGAGGAACCATCTGCTTCTAAATGTGGCCAAAACTAAAGAGATGTTAGTGGACTTCAGGAGAAATAGGACCACAGTTGGACCTGTTACCATCATGGGTCAGAACGTAGAACTGGTGGACACTTATAAGTACTTGGGTGTCTGGATTGACAACAGATTGAATTGGAGGGCAAACACATAGGCTGTGTACATGAAAGGGATGAGCAGACTCTACTTTCTGAGAAAGCTCAGGTCCTTTAATGTCTGCAACAAAATGTTGACTATCTTTTACCAGTCTGCGGAATGGTGAACATCACTGGTCTCCAAGGAACTAGCGAGATTCAACATCGACATCGCGGCCCTAAGTGAGACAAGGTTTTTAGAAGAAGGACAGCTCGAGGAGACCAGAGCTGGCTATACCATCTTCTGGAAAGGGAAAGACCAAGGGGAGCGACATGACCACGGAGTCGGCTTCGCTATATAGTAATGTAGTGTAGATCAGGGTTTAAATGTTTATTTAGGGTTGTTATAGTAATGTAATGTAGACCAGGGTTTAAATGTTTATTTAGGGTTTTATAGTAATGTAGATGCGTGACAAACCCCGGACAGGCACCTCCATGCGGAATCAACTAGACTTCATGAATACATGGAGTTGGGGCCACCCAGGCAACAGGAGACTGGCCAACGCTTGATGGGACCGCTGACTGGCGGTATATAAACCCCACAATTAAGTGGGAAGTCTGGGGGAACAATAAAGACAACAACAGCAGATCAGGCACAGACATGGCAAGCTCACAAAACGGCTATGATGGCGGAAGATTGGATTCATCTAGTACCCCGTACCCTCTGCCAGTTGGGCCAAAGGCGGGCCCTTATTGCGAGGATCCCCGGCAGACCGATGCAGCTCCAGGCCTAAGCCAGCATGTCACATTATGTGTGCCGTAAAGCAAGGACCTGGAGTCACAGTGCGTGGGCTTCATCCTGGCAAGCTGTCGTCCACCTTAAACAAAGCCACGCCAATGGCCTCCTACTGGTTGCTTGTTTCTCTCCCTCTATTCCTTTGTACAGTCCGTCGGCAATGGGACAAGGATGACGGGAGCAGGTTTGGTGATAACTGGAAGCTCCAAGTCCGGACCTACACAACGGCGGCGGGTGTGTGATGGTCGCCTTTCTGTGAACCGTGACTACACAGGATTCCAGTCCTGCACCCATGACTGGGCAGGCCTATTTAGGAGCACTGCTGCCCACCCCACATGGGGAGGACCCTAGAAAAGGTGGGTCAAAAATTGGAAGTCACACCTGAGCCTGGCTGGGATACCGCACCCAGCGGAACACCCTCTAATGTGGACGAAACTCAAGAAAATTCCTAACTTGCCGAACCTCCTATCTGACTTTCGGAACTTGAAACGTCCGAACACTCCTGGACTTGAAGGATACGAATTGCCCAGAACGGCGAACAGCACTGGTCTCCAAGGAACTAGCGAGATTCAACATTGACATCGCGGCCCTAAGTGAGACAAGGTTTTCAGAAGAAGGACAGCTCTAGGAGACTGGCGCTGGCTATACCATCTTCTGGAAAGGGAAAGACCAAGGGAAGCGACGTGACCACGGAGTCGGCTTCGCCATCAAGAGCCAATTAGTCAGGGATTACAACCTGGCTCCTAAAGGCATTAACGAACGCCTTATGATGCTTCGAGTATCCTCTGTCTCACTCCTCTGTCTCACTCCTCTCTTTTCTATCCAAAATTCTTGAACGTTCTGTCTATAACCAACTATCTGCCTTTCTCATTCAGAATGACCTCCACGATCCGTACCAGTCTGGCTTCAAGGCAGCACATTCTACGGAAACTGCACTTGTAGCTGTTACTGAGAAGCTTCATGCAGCCAAAGCAGCCAAACGGTCATCTATACTTATTCTTCCTGACCTCTCTGCAGCCTTCGACAAAGTGAATCACAGCATTCTCCTGACCACTCTCTCCAACCTTGGAGTAACAGGTTCAGCATGGCAATGGATGGCCTCCTACCTCGAAGGGCGCTCCTACCAAGTGTCATGAAGGGGATCCATATCTCCCCCATGCACTCTCTCAACCGGTGTTCCTCAGGGCTCTGTACTTGGCCCACTTCTTTTCTCTATCTACACCCACTCTCTGGGTAAGGTCATAGCCTCCCATTGCTTCTCCTACCACTCCTATGCAGATGACACTCAGCTCGTTCTGTCATTTCCTCCTTCAGACACACAAGTCTCAGCTCGCATCTCAGCATGTCTGCAAGATATCTCACAATGGATGTCAGCTCATCATCTAAAACTCAATCCCAGCAAGACAGAGATGTTGCTCATTCCTGGAGATCAATCTCCAACCCAGGACCTAGTCATTTCTCTTGATGACTCCCAGATCAGACCATCTGATAAGGTACGAAGCCTTGGTGTTGTCCTGGATAAACAGCTGACCTTCTCTCCTTATATAGCCAACATGACAAGATGGTGCCGGTTCCTCCTGTACAACATCAGGAAGATTCGACCATTTCTCTTCAGGGAAGCTACCCAGATTCTGGTCCAATCACTTGTAATCTCACGGTTGGACGACTGCAGCTCCCTCCTGGCAGGAGCTCCCATGTCCATTAATAAACCCTTGCAGCTCATTCAAAATGCAGCTGCCTGTCTGGTTTTTAACCAGCCCAAACACTGCCACATCACCCCAGTGCTGCCACATCCTCACCCCACTGCTGCCACATCATCACCCCACTGCTGCCACACCATCACCCCACTGCTGCGTTCTCTTCACTGGCTTCCTGTAGCTGCACACATTCAGTTTAAAACACTGATGCTCGCCTACAAAGCCAAAAATGGACCAGCCCCAAGCTACCTTCGTGGTCTAATCAAACCCCGCTCTGTACAACGCAACCTTCGAGCCTCTAGTCTCGCTCGACTTGAGCCTCCACCCAGGACTAAAGGAAGACAAGCATCAAGGCTCTTCTCTGTTCTAGCACCCAAGTGGTGGAATGAACTTCCTCTGTCTGTCCGAACATCTGAGTCTCTTGCTATCTTTAAAAAACTATAAAAACCCACCTTTTTACTAAACACATTTACTAACATTTAATTCAATTTCCACACAAAAAAAAAAAAAAAAAAAAAAAAAAAACCACTTTGGTTCTAACAGGTTTCAGCAGATTTGTGTTCTTCGACTGTTTACTTAAACTTGAGAAATGAAATGTTCACTATGGAAGCACTTCTGTAAGACGCTCTGGATAAGAGCGTCTGCTAAATGCAGAAAATGTAAATGTAAAATGAGTACCACTTGCTAAAGACCATTTCCCTACCACCATCTTAGCCTACGCTATACGCAGAAGAGAGCATGAAGGAAACTTTCTACGAACAATTAAACAATATCATCTTGCGCGTCCCCACCGAGGACCGCCTTCTGATCCTCGGCGACTTCAATGCCAGGGTTGGAAGAGACCATCAGCTCTGGCCCAACATCATCGGCACGCAAGGCGTCGGGAACTGCAACGACAATGGCCTTCTCCTTCTTGGCCTCTGTGAAGGACATGAACTCACTATCACGAACACCTGCTTCCGACTACCCAACCGACTCAAGACTACATGGAGGCACCCTCGATCCAAGCATTGGCACATCCTTGACTACATCATCATCAAGCATAAGTTCAGGAAGGACATCCAGATAACCAGGCGCATACCAGGTGCCGATGACTGTTGGATGGACCATTGTCTCGTCGTCTCTAAACTGAAACTGAATGAGACAGAGACCTCGAATGCATATGACAAACCAGATGAGAAGGAAATACGACATCAGCAAACTGAACGACCCTGCTATGTTGGCAAAGCTCCAGGAAAACATCCAGCAACGTCTGACCTCGAACCCTGCCAACCCATCCTCGATCGAGGCAGAGTGGACAACACTACGTGCAGTGATCAATGATGCAGCCAAAGAAACCATCGGTCTGTGGAGAAGAAAGCATCAAGACTGGTTTGATAACAATGATGCGGAGATCACAACCATAATAGATGAAAGACAGAAAGCAAAGATCACTCACAAACAGGATCCATCAAATCATGAGAAGAAAACCTAATTCCAGCAACTGAAACGACAGTGCCAAGCGTGGCTCAGAGAGCTCCAGAACAACTGGTGGCAACAGAAGGCAGAAGAACTCCAACGCTTCGCCGATAAAGGAGACACAAGGAACTTTCACGCGAGCCTCAAAGAGATCTATGGCCCAAGGAGATCCTCTGTTGGAATGCTTATGTCCTCTGACTTATGCTTATGACCGCTTATGTCAACTGCACACTTCTAACGGACAGCCAAGCCATCCTAGACCGTTGGAAGGAACATTTCGACACTCTCCTGAACCGAAAGTCATCCGTTGCCAGAGACTTCCTGAGAAACGTCCCCAAACTGCCCCTACGACTTGAACTGACAGCACCTCCGTCCTACCAAGAATTTGAAACAGCTCTAAGCCTTATACAATGCGAAAGAGCCACTGGACCCGACAACATCCCAGTCGAGCTCCTTGTACATGGCGGTATAACACTCAAGACCTGCCTCTTCGCACTGATGCTCCGAATGTGAGAAGCAAGACAAGTCACTGACGACATAAAAAATGCACTGATTGTGACAATCTTCAAAAAGGGTGACCGGAACATCTGTGGGAATTACCGCGGAATATCTCTGCTTTCCATCGCTGGGAAGATCTTCGCCCGGATCATCCAAAATCGTCTTCAAAAGGTTGCAGAAGAAATCCTTCCGAAGTCACAATGTGGATTCCGTACAATCAGAGGAACAATCGACATGATTTTCTGTGCTCGCCAGTTACAAGAAAAATCACCTTAACAGCAAAAACTTCTATGTAGGGATGTCCCGATCACGTTTTTTTGTTCCCGATCCAGGGTTGGGCGGTATGATGATATTACCGTATACCGCGGTATTTAAAAATGGTGACGGTATTCAAAAATGGTGACGGTATTTTTTAAATGTGAAGCGCCAAATTTCTGCTTCAGGTTTACCTTGAAAACTGAGACTTTAGGACATGCGCGCATCCACAGTGAGGGAGGGGTGGGAGGGGTAGGCGGTTGGAGCTCGCTGATTGGCTGTGGGGTGCTCACTGGCGATAACACAGAGAGACGAGTGAAGAGCCACACTGGCTAGCATTAGCTGTGAGCTAACAAGCAGAAACTGAAAAACGGCTCGTCTTTTAATTTTTCAAAATCAACATTTTTTATCAGATCAAGCGGAAATGAACACGAGCGCGTGCATGCGCGGACATGTACTTATTTACTAAATATATCTTCAGTGTAAATCCAGCACAAGTGTTGAGAAAAAGGAGCAAACAGTAATAATAACGTTACGTCCAATCCGCTGTTCTGACTCTTGTCTGCCATAGATTTTCCTGCCTATGTAAGAACTATTTTTTCCTAAATAAAAGCGCTATATTAAGAAAAAGAACGTCTCACCTGTCGTGTAATGTGAATTATAAAATATATTGTCTGGTGTGTAGGGAAGAGATCGGATTTGTACCGTTTCCGTGCTCGTGTTTTGCACTGAGCTTGTGTGACATGTAAAGTAGCGTTCTCGTTAACCACTCAAATGTTTGGACTTTGAATTATTTTAACATTATTTTACATCACCGTCATCGCAACATGAACATTTACATTCATATTTTTTGTTACGGTATAGAACTTAATTCTGGATTACAGGCATAACTACCGTATTTTCCGCACTATAAGGCGCACCTAAAAGCCTTAAATTTTCTCAAAAATCTGCCATGCGCCTTATAATCAGGTGCGCCTTATGTGTGCACTGAGTTCCAAAATCTGTAAAAATGTTGTTGTGCGACTTTGGTAAGCGCTCCGCTTGATTGACTATCGCAGTGTTTCTCAACCTTTTTTCAGTCACGGCACCTTTACTAGTGTTCAAAATCTTGAGTCACCCCAGTCTGAAATGTGTTAAGAAGCACTTACCCTCTACATCCCTCCTCGCGCCACACACCCCTCCCCTTGCTGAAACCAACACGCGGTTGCGTATGGCGGGCGCTTCCGACACCCCCCCCTCCCCTTTGCGAGCCAACGCGTACGACTCGGTTCCTGTTATTCAGTTTGGATCTTTCGCAAACGACTCATCGCTGTACGCAGCAGACGCAACCCGCGTTTATTTATTTAAATAACATCAGAATGTTTTTGACGGCACCCCGGTTGAGAATGGCTGGACTATCGGACCATTTCCCGCTGACACAGGGACGTAATACGTACACTACGTATGCTGGCAGCGATAAACCAATCAGAGAACATTACGTAATACGTACAGTACGTACGCTTACCTCCGCCACGCCTCCAGTAGGTATCCTGTTTTGTAGACCGTATGTTTTAGCGCCTTATAATGTGGTGCGCCTTATGTATGGGTTAAGTACAGAAATAGATCCCGTAATTGAGACTGCGCCTTATAACCCGGTGCGCCATATAGTGCGGAAAATACGGTAATCGTACACGTTCATACACTTTTAAGAAATATCTGTAACTATAAACTAAGCAGTTAACTTTTGAAATATATTGA
This sequence comes from Trichomycterus rosablanca, assembly GCF_030014385.1. Taxonomy (NCBI): domain Eukaryota; kingdom Metazoa; phylum Chordata; class Actinopteri; order Siluriformes; family Trichomycteridae; genus Trichomycterus; species Trichomycterus rosablanca. The sequence goes on along the minus strand of NC_085990.1, from coordinate 54,420,167 downwards.
AGTGTTTAGCTGCTATTACTCGGTTTTGTGTGGGCAGAGAGAGATTACAATGCCAAAATGTTATGTGTTAATGTTTGTGTTAAAGTGTAATTGATACACATGCATTTATACTTATGCGTATTTATTATAGATCAGATAAGATAAGCAATGTTTGACGTTCAGATTGTTAAATCTTTTTATAATAAAACATTGAAATATTGTAATTACACTCAAGTGTGTACACTGTAAAGTTTGTCTGCGACACCCCCCCCAATACCGTATACCGTGGTATTTCCTGAAGACGGTATGACGTTATGAAAATCGGCAATATCGCCCAACCCTATCCCAATCTTTAAATTTGATCCCGATCTGATACCGAGTCTCAAACTGATACTTGTATTTTCTAGATATTGTGTAGATAAGAACTGGATAATACTGTTCACACAGTGCACACTTCAAGTACATTACAGTTATTCAAATTAATCCAATGTATATGTTTAACAACTGAATAGCTCTGCAGTGGTGTAGGGAAAAAAATGCCTGCATCCAAGCTATTGCTTAATGTTCTTTTATAATGTTCTATTATAGTGAGTGTGTTTTGACCCTTTGGGTCTTCCATAGTTCATGGAATAGCATGCTTGGCTAACACGATGACTCTAGCTGTTATTGTTTTGTAAACCAGAGTGATCCTTGACTCACACACCATATAAACAGTAAAATTCTACAGTAATGAACGCAGCTCTGCTCCCACCGCCTCGTGAAACGCTCGCATTGCAGACATTACACTTCATTGTTGGACTTGTTTCACTTTCCAATTTAAAGTATTTCCACACAGCGGACATGCTGACGTAAAACAAAAAATCGGGATTAGGATCGGGAGCAGTAAAGCCGATACCGATCAGTTAAAAAATGCCTTGATTGGCCCCGATTCCGATCTTTGAGATCGGATCGGGACATCCCTACTTCTATGATCTGGAGAAGGCCTACGAAAGTGTCAAGAGGGCTGCCATGTGGGAAGTCCTACGACGCTTTGGCTTCCCCAACCCCTTCATCCAACTGATCCAAGCCCTACACGACAGCATGACAGCACGAGTCATCCATCAGAACAACATATCCGAAGAATTCCCAATCACGTGTAGACTGAAACAGGGATGTGTCCTTGCACCTACCTTGTTTGCCATCTACCTTGCCCCCATGATGTATGAGATACCCAATAACCCTGGCATTGAAATGAGGTACAGGCTGGACGGAGGACTATTCAACCTGTCCTGTCTCAACTCTGGTGGATAGGTCACGTAACTCGCATGTCAGGAGAACGACTTCCATGACGTATCCTGTTTGGTGAACTCGCTTTGGGGAAGCAACCCCTCGGTGCCCCACTGAAACGCTACAAAGATCAATTAAAGCGGACCCTAAAATCCACAGGCATCGACCCCAAGACCTGGGAAGCATCGACTCAAGAAAGACCTCTGTGGAGAAGAGCGGTCAAACAAGGAATTACACTCTTTGAAGCCAACAGAAGAGGGGATGTGGAAGCGAGATGACAACGGAGGAAGGAAAGAGCACGGCAACCTAGAGCTCTTACAATACCCTGTGAAAAATGTCCAAGAATGTTTGCCTCAAGAACTGGCCTCATCAGCCATCAGAGAGCCAAACACTGACAGAGAACCAAGCATCGCACTGGAGATCTATCCTCAGACTACGAGGGGACGCCATCATCATGTTGCAGGGGCTGTGTTCTTTGCAGCAGTAATTGGTGAGGCAGCATCAGAGCGTGAGATAAACTGATCAGTCTTGGGCTGCTCACTTGACAGTTTCGAGTTGGTGGTTGGAAGGAGGTCACTTAACAAACTCACAACCATACCCGACAACCCATCACACCCCCTTCATGACCTGCTAGTCAGACAGAGAAGCACTTTCAGCAACATACTCATCCAGCTCTGATGTAACAAAATCTACCAGTTTGGAAAAAAAAGCCATTGTTAAGGCTCTGGGACAGTGAACCACAGTAAGAGTCATTATATACAAATGGAGAACACTTTAAACCTTCCCAGCACAGCAAAATTACAACAAGAACACATCAACAACTGATCCTGGAGGTCAGACAAACAAGCAAGAGTTCAACTCTGAACTGCTCAAAGAAACTAAAATGGTTTTGAAGATTCTGTAAGAAATGTGTGTGTGTGTGTTATAATCTCACCCCAGTATTTCCAGTTTACAGTGTGTGTGTGTTATAATCTCACCTCAGTATCTCCAGTTTACAGTGTGTGTGTGTGTGTGTTATAATATCACCTCAGTATCTCCAGTGTACAGTGTGTGCGTGCGTGTGTGTGTGTGTGTGTTACAATATCACCCCAGTATCTCCAGTGTACAGTGTGTGTGTGTGTGTGTGTGTGTGTGTGTGTGTGTGTGTGTGTGTGTGTTATATAATCTCACCCCAGTATCTCCAGTGTACAGTGTGGATTCTTCAGTGCAGCAGAGAGCAGCTTCACTCCTGAATCCTGCAGGTTATTGATACTCAGGTTCAGATCTTTCAGATTGGAGGAGTTTGAACTGAGAACTGAGGACAGAGCTGCACAACTTTCACCTGATAGATAACAATCAAACAACCTGAGAAAGAAAAGATGAAACATCAGATTACTGGAATCTGTGTGTGTAAATGCAAAGATATGTGTGTAAGAGTTTTTGTGTGTGAGTATATATTTATTAATCTCATCTCAGTTTCTTCAGTGTTTATTTTTAATTAGAATTTAGTCATCAAGAACTAAATTCATCCTCTCAGTTTAACAGTGGAGGAGAATAGAACAACAGGGAGTGGATTCTATTTACACAACCTGGTGTTGGACAAAGCTGAAAATTGCACTCATCAGAGAAGATGACCTTACTCCAGCCCTCGAAAGTCCAGTCCTTATGGTCTTTCACAAACTTCAGCCTGGCTCTTCTTTGCTTCTCACTGATGAAGGACTTTTTTCTAGCTTTGCACGACTTCAGCCCTGCCTCCAGAAGCCTGTTTTGAACCGTCCTTGCTGTGCATTTCACTCTAGCTGCTGCTTGCCATTCTTTTTGTAGGTCACCTAATGTCATCTTACGGTTGTTAAGTGACATTCTAATGAGGTGGCGGTCATCACGGTCAGTAGAGAGTTGTTTTTACCCTCTGCCAGTCTGTAGCTTTGTTGTCCTGTGTGTTCGCTGCTTGACCATGTTCTTATGAATCCCTGTTTTTAAAATTTTCAGGATGGAAGCAACCTGACGCTCATTGTATCCCTCTGCCAGTAAGGCTAGAATTGAACGTTTCTTTTCCTCACTAAGAAACTTTCCTTTCAGCTCTTTTGGCATGGTCTGTAGGTGTATTTTGACTACACTTAATTTTTGGGTAGTACTAGCACTGCTTTTGCCATCCAGCTGGTTCTATAACAAGAGAAAAATGATGACCGCAGCAGTGGTTTTTATACTATTGCTTGTTAGGATAGGATTTGGTTCAGATGATCACCGAAACAGTAACCCATTAAGTAGAATGAGGTGTGTCTGTGAAGGAATTCTCTTCAGAATGGCTGCTGTACATGTGGGGATGCTGATTTAAGAAAAAACTGGAGTGGTCTCTTATTTTTTTCCAGAGCTATATTTATTTATTTATATATGTACAGTATTTATTCATTTACAGCAGAGGATGGTTGTAAACGCAGCAGTAGCTTCACTGGAGCAAACTCATGTTGCGTCACTACATTTATAATAACAGTAAAAAGCTGCTGCTGTGATATTAATGAAGAAAATACTTACTCAGCTCTTCTGGATTCTTTCACCACTGGCAGCAGCTTCAGAAGACATTCATCTGATCTGAAATATTTACTCAAGTTAAACTCCTCCAGATCTTCTTCTGAGTTCAGCAACACAAACACCAGTGCTGACCACTGAGCAGGAGAGAGACTGGTTCCACTGAGACAATTGGAATATTCTGTTTTAGTAGTAAGTTTTGAGATTATATACTCATGTTTATAACTGGGTTCTATTTTGGTCTGGTAAGTCTGGACCTCCTGCACTAGAGAATGATCATTCAGTTCATTCAGACAGTGGAACAGATTGATGGATTTCTCTAGTGAGGGGTTCTCCCTGATCTTCTCCTTGATGTACTCCACAGTTTCCTGTTTACTGCGAGATCTACTTCCTGTCTGTGTCAGCAGGTCTCGAAAGAGAGTCTGATTGGACTCCAGTGAGAGACCCAGAAGGAAGCGAAGGAAAAGGTCCAGGTGTCCATTCTCACTCTGGAAGGCCTTGTCCACTGCACGCTTGAGGAAATCAGACATGCTGAATTTGAACAGATCAGACAGATCAGTGGTTTGTTGTTCTGTTGGATTTTTGCTGATGAAGCAGATAAATGCAAATAAAGCAGCCAGAAACTCCTGGACGCTCAGATGAACAAAGCTGAAGACCTTCCCCAGGTGCAACCCAAACTCCTCTCTGAAGATCTGGCTGCACACTCCTGAGTACACTGACACTTCTCTGACATCAATACCACACTCTCTCAGATCTTCTTCATAGAAGATCAGGTTTCCTTTCTCCAGCTGTTGGAAAGCCAGTTTTCCCAGTGCCAGTATCGTCTCTCTGGTCTGGTGAGGGTCAGGGTCACATTTCCCATGATACTTTTGTTCCTTGTGTTTGATCTGAAAGATCAGGAAGTGGGTGAACATTTGAGTCAGAGTTTTGGGGATCTCTCCACCCTCTGCTTCACCCAGCATTCTCTCTAGAACAGAGGCTGAAATCCAGCAGAAAACTGGAATGTGACACATGATGTAGAGGCTTCTTGATGACTTCATGTGTTTGATGATTTTACTGGCCAGGTCCTCATCACTGATCCTCTTCCTGAAGTACTCCTCTTTCTGAGGATTACTGAACCCTCGTATCTCTGTTACCTGGGCTACACACTCAGGAGGGATCTGATTGGCTGCAGCTGGTCGAGAGGTGATCCAGAGGAGAGCAGAGGGAAGCAGGTTCCCCTTGATGAGGTTTGTCAGCAGCACATCCACTGAGGCTGATTCTGTTACATCCCACACTGTTTCATTGTTCTGGAAGTTTAGAGGAAGTCGACACTCATCCAGACCATCAAATATGAAAATGATCTTGTAGGTGCTGCAGATTATTGATTTCATTCTTTTAAGTTCTGGAAAAAAATACTGAAGAAGCTCCATCAGACTGAGATGTTTCTCCTTCATCAGATTCAGCTCTCTAAAGGGAAGTGGGAACATGAAGAGAACGTCCTGATTGGCTTTTCCTTCAGCCCAGTCCAGAATGAACTTCTGCACAGAGACTGTTTTTCCAATTCCAGCGACTCCTTTAGTCAGCACAGTTCTGATGGGCGTGTCTTTAAAGATGTCGTTACATTTGATGGGTTTCTCCTGTGTTGTTGGTCTCCTGGATGTGGTTTCAATCTGTCTCACCTCATGTTCATTATTGACATCTCCACTCGAACGCTCTGTGATGTAGAGCTCAGTGTAGATCTGATCCAGGAGAACTAATGATCCAGGCTGTGAGATTCCTTCATTAATTCTTTTATATTTCTCTATCAGTTTGGTTTTGAGGTTCTTCTGATAAACAGAGACCAGCTCTAATAAACAGAAGAACATGAAGATAAATATCTCACTGTATGAATCAAAATGTTAAAAAGAGTTGTTAAATCATTTTGCCTTTATTAATGTTTATTATTATTATTAGAAATATCAAAACTGGACTGATCTGTGATTAAATCTGGACCAGTTTAGTTCTCCTCAAATAAAAGTGATGGAATAAAACCAGCAGCTCTTACTGGTCTGCAGTGTGTTGGCTAAATCTGTCTGGTTCATCTTCTTCAGGACAAGTAGTGTGATCTTCAGTGCCTCCTCTCTGAAACTACATTGATCCTCCTCATCCTTCACCTCAGGGCATTCTGGGTAATCTGCACTCAGTATCTTCTTATATTTATTCAGCTCATTCTTTAACAGACTGATGACTTTCTGCTCCAGCTCCTGATTAACAAATACACAATTATAAAACATCTAGAGAAAAACACAGTTACATTCAGCTCCAGAATTATTGGCACCTTTTGTAAAGATGAGTAAAATAATCATGATAGAATCTCTGCAGATCCTCCAGGTTACAAAGTTCTTACTTGTGGACTCACCTTGTAACACTACATCTACATTAATAATCAGACGCAATTCTCAGGCAGAGCTGTTCACAGCAACCGTTTAACACATCAACCACTACGTTTTTATCAAGCTAAGCAGAGAGATCAACACTCCAAGTGGTCACAGTACAGATACTCAAACTCTAAGCAAGCTCACTTAAAAAACATCTAGATGCACTAAAAACAATAACTGAGACCTGGATTGTAGATACGTATATCCATGAACACTAGCTTAACATATTTACATACAAAGCCCTCAGGCAGGTCCCAGTGGGTGTGGCATAAATGCACCAAGTGCCACAATATTTATACAAATAAGGAATTGTGTTATTGTTACATTACAGCTTTTTAATGGATTTTAGATCAGATGACTAAAACAGACAAAACAAAAGCTAACCCTAACACCCAACCATGTTTTGAACAGGAAGTCCTGAATAACTGAGTAAAATGGTTTCAAAACACTCAGGTGAATTTAAAAAGAATTACAACCTCTATCTAGCTACTATTGTTTCAATCATCTTTACCATCAAGGGGTGCCAATAATTTTAAAGGTATATTTGACTGTTCTATGAAAGAGTGTTTATTACAACAGATACACTGTAAATGTTTGTAAACTGATTAACCATCACACAGTTACAGGTATGAACATGGAAACAAATTCCACACAGAGACACAGATACACACCTCGAAAATGGAGTCCAACTTTTTTCTGTTGCTTCTTTCTGATTTCTTTAATTTCTCTTGGTTTCTGTGAACAACCAAATCATAGAGTTTAATGTAAATAATAACACATTCATTTTCACATCTGCACAGCAAACAGCAACAAACATCCAGCAGCTGTTTAACATCATCATACTGCCGTCCAATCAGAAACTCTCATCTTTCAGAAACTATAAACCGAGTTAATGAACTTAATCAGGTGGGAGTGAAGAACCTAATAAAATATAAAATATAATGCTGACCTCAGATCAGTAGAAGAATCTCCTCCTCTGAACTGTAAGGGAACGTACATTGACCCGTCACTCTTCATGGACACACAGCTGGGTTCAGGTGACGCTGATCTTTTACTTTCCACCCATCTAAAGCACAGAAGAAGAAGAACCACTGGAGTTTGTTTGTTTGTTTATTAGGATTGTAACGTCATGTTTTACACTTCGGTCACATTCATGACAGGAACGGTAGTTACTCATTACCCAAGATTCATCAGTTCACAAGTTTACATCAAACACAGTCATGGACAATTTAGTGTCTCCACTTCACCTCACTTGCACGTCTTTGGACTGTGGGAGGAAACCGGAGCACCCGGAGGAAACCCACACAGACACAGTCCCACCTGGGGATCAAACCCAGGACCTTCTTGCTGTGAGGCGACAGTGCTACCCACTTAGCCACCGTACCACCAAGCACAGAAGAAGAACCACAGGAGTTTAATATGTGATTAATAATGTGATTATTAAACTTGTATAGTGATGAAATGTTGAAAATAATCTTCATCTATTAATAAAATGATGATGAATAATGAATAAAGTAATGATGGCATACAAATAATTTTGAACATGGCCTACTAGCATTGCTAACATGCTACATTTGGGATTAAAGAACATCTGATGTACCATTTTAGTGTAAGTATAAATGTTTATATTTTTATGAAGCTACACCACCGTTCAAAAGTTTTAGAACACCCCAATTTTTCCAGCTTTTTTTTAATAAAAACTCAAGCAGTTGAAGTCCAATGAATACCTTGAAATGGTACAAAGATGAGTGCTGAACTGCCAGAGGTTTAAAAAAGTAAGGTTACCCAAAACTGAAAAATAATGTACATTTTAGAATTATACAAAAAGGCCTTTTTTCAGGGAACATGAAATGGGTTAACAACTTAAAGCTGTTCTGAAGCAATGGAGGTTGATCAAGCTTTGAAAGTTGGTGCTACCAATTCCTACAGGTGTTCCAACTTTCCTTGATCACTTACAACCCTCTCTGTCTGCATAAAAGTAGTGTTGGAACACTGTGGTACCATATCTTTCGTGAGCATTATTTGAACAGTATTGTACTGCAGAAAGTCTTGTGTTGCTATAAAAATGACAAGAAAAACAATGGAAGAGAGACAGACCATCATAACAGGGCCAGTGATAGCTCAGTGGTTAAGGTACTGGACTAGTAAACAGAAGGTTGCCGGTTCAAGCCCCACCACCACCAAGTTGCCACTGTTGGGTCCCTGAGCAAGGCCCTTAACCCTCAATTGCTCATCGTGTTCCGCTCATTGTGTGTAAGTCGCTTTGGATAAAAGCGTCTGCTAAATGCTGAAAATGTAAATGTAAATAACAGCTATAGAGAAATTGCGAAGAAAGTCAAGGTGTCGGTGAGTACAGTTTCCTTCACCATCAAAAGGCACTGAGAAACTGGAGGAAACTCTGACAGGAAGAGGTCTGGCAGACCCAAAGCCACTACAGAATCAGAAGACGGGTTTCTGAGAGTCAACAGCTTGCGTGATAGGTGGCTTACAGGACAACAGCTTGCGTGATAGGCGCAGGGCTCTAGAGTGCGACCAATTTGGTCGCACATGCGACCTAATTTCTCAATGGTGCGACTAAAAAAAATCTCAGGTCGCACCGGTGCGACCAGGCGTTCGAGGGAAAAAAAAAAAACGACACACATTAGGCCAATATCATGGTCTAAACCAATCAGAGATAGTGAAGGGCGGGACAATATTGTAGCGGTGATATGTGAGCGACATTCAGCTCAGCCAATCAGAATGCAGCACCAGGTGCGTTCGGACGTTCTGCCGTAAGTTTAGTTTTGTATACGAGACTCGCCGGATGTTCCAGAATGGAAGTTCGGGTTCTGGAGCTCGGCGGTGTAAAGTGTTGTAACGCTCACTTAAGTCCTGACTAAACAGTTAAAGTGACTCGACCCTGCCGTGTGCCTTTATTCCCACACCTCCACCACCGCACAGCAAAAGACCCGAAGCATCCCCACCGGACAGCGGCTAGGTGAACCGACCCTCTACAGTAGCAAGGGGCTAATGCTAGCGGTAAAGTGCCGCGATAGTGAAAGTAAAAACACGACAATATTTTCGTTAAGTAAAATATAAAAATAACTAAAAGACCAAAATATATTACAATACATGTAGTCAAAATACGCAGTTAGTGCACCGCAAGCGATTTTGGGAATCTGTGTAAAAGATTCAGTAAAGCCGATAATATAATGCACTGCATTTAAGATTACACTCTAACACACACACAAACATATACATATAATTTTAAATATACACACACATATGAATAGATATACACACATACATACACATTTACTCTATTATTTTTTTTAAGTGTGCTATAATTAGTCTGTAATACTATAATTAACTGTAAAGAAGACAGTGGCCGGCAATAGTAAATTTGTGACTGGTTCTAATACATTTCGAATTGAAAGGCTGAAAAAGCCCAATGCATCTATAAAACACATTACATGCCGCGATAAATGCACTGCCCAAGTGTCCCCCTCTCCCCACTGCCCTTCATTGTCAGGCAGCAGCAAACAGATCATCAGACGAGGCCATGTTGACCAGATTGTTAGTTATTTCCAAGTCAATATTGCCTGTATGGACAGTGATTTAAAAAAAAAAAAAAAAAAAAAAGTGAACCTGTAAAACTGCGGTGTTAAATGCGATGCGGTCGAAAATTTGGGTGCACCTAACTTTTGTGCTGGTGCACCTAAGAAAAAAAGTTAGGTGCACCAGTGCAACCAGTGCAAAACGTTAGTCTAGAGCCCTGAGGCGGCTTACAGGACAACAGCTTCAAGCACAGCTTAACAGTGGTCGTAATAAGCAAGTCTCAGTTTCAACTGTGAAGAGAAGACTTCGAGTTGCAGGTTTGACAGGTCGAGTTGCAGCAAGAGAGCCATTGCTAAGACGTCAGAATGAGAACAAGGGGTTTGTGTGGGCCATGAAACACCGCCAATAAACTATTAAAGACTGAAAGAAGGTGTTATGGACTGATGAATGAAAATTTGAAATCTTCGGTTCATCACGCAGGATTTTTGTACGCCGTAGCGTAGGTGAAAGGAGGGTTCCTTAGTAGAGATGTCCCGATCCGATCTCAAAGATTACCCAATTACCCAGATCTCAAAGATCGGGATCGGGGCCGATCAAGGCATTTTTTTTAACTGATCGGAATCGGCTTTACTAAACCCGATCTTAATCCCGATCTTTTGTTTTACGTCAGCATGGCCGCTACTTTAAATTGGAAAGTGAAACAAGTCCAACAGTGAAGTGTAATGTCTGCACTGTGAGCGCTTCACGAGGCGGTGGGAGCAGAGCTGCGTTCATTACTGTAGAATTTTACTGTTTATATGGTGTGTGAGTCGAGGATCACACCCGTTTACAAAACAACGTAGTGATGCACTCGTTTAATAAAGAAATAAATACACGCTATATTCACATATTGTCGGGAGCAGAACACTTTATTAACTTCTTCTGTTACGGTACCGAATAGCCGACAGTTGAGTCAAGCACGCTATTTCATGTTCTATGGAAGGCCTAAAGGGTCAAAACACACTCACTTCGCATAGAAACGTCCATCAAACCATCGTCACAATACAAGCACTTTAAAAACTGGCTTTCCTTCACAACAAAAGAGCCTTTCCATTTTATTTTGGTATTCAGGTTTTACTGTAATGCTGTTAAGTAACTTTTTTTCTTATATTCAAGTTAAGCTGCTACACAGATTTCTGTTCATTTTTAGTGCATCACTGCATTAAATGTAAAGTTTAAAATAAAACTGTAATTATCTCACTCATTTTGATTGATTTTGTAAAAATACAAAAACATTAAGCAATAGTTTGGATGCAGCATTTTTCCCTTCAGCACTGCAGAGCTATTCAGTTGTTAAACATGTACACTGGATTAATTTGAATAACTGTAATGTACTTGAAGTTTGCACTGTGTGAACAGTGTTATCTAGTTCTTATCTAGACAATATCTAGAAAATACAAGTATCGGTTTGAGACTCGGTATCGGATCGGGATCAAAATTAATGATCGGGATCGGTATTGGGAACAAAAAAACGTGATTGGGACATCCCTATTCCTTAGTGTGTGACATCAACCGTCAAACATGGAGGAGGAAGCATGATGGTCTGGGGCTGTTTTGCTGGATCCAGGGTCGGTGACTTGTACAGGGTGAGAGGCACCCTGAACCAAAAAGGCTACCTCAGCATTCTGCAGCACCATGCAGGACCCTCTGGTATGCACCTACTTGATCAGGGGTTCATCCTACAGCAAGATAATGACTTAAAACTTAAGTCCAAACTATGCCAGAACTACCTTAGGAAAAAATAACAAGATGGTAAGCTTGAAAACATGAAGTGGTCAGCACAGTCTCCAGACTTAAACCCCATCGAGCTGGTTTGGAATGAACTGGACAGAAGAGTGAAAGCAAAGCAACCTACAAGTACCACACATTTATGGGAACTTCTGCAACAGAGTTGGGAAGAACTTTCTGAAGAATATTTGATTTTCATTGTAGTAAGAATACCACGAGTGTGTTCAGCTGTTATATCTGCCAAAGGTGGTACTTTGATGAGTCAAAAGTTTACAATACATTTTGGTTTATAAATCGATGCCATGATTTCTTTTTTAACTTAAATTGTTTTTCCTTTGTTATATGCTTTCATTTCAAAGTTTCAATAAAGAACAGGAAAAATTGGGGTGTTCTAAATCTTTTGACCGGTAGTGTATATCTCATGAGGGTGAACACTATACAGCCAAAAGTATGTGGACAACCGGCTATTAATTAGTGATCACATTTCAAAACCTGGGACAGTTACTCTATTGTCTGTACAGGCTCCACAAGATTTTGGAGTGTGTATGTGGGAACTGTTCCCATTTAGGGTGCAGTCAGATGAGAAACGGTAAAACCACGTCCCTGAGCAGTGCACACCACACATTTGCCACGATGTGATCGTTATTTTAGCGCTTGCCACTGCATTCAAAGTTCAGTCTAATTGAACTCTGACCTAGTTTTCCTCTGACATTTACAAAGCGCATCTTTGCATTTCTTTCCTGAACTTCATGATGGCTGCATCATAAACAATTGTTGGAAAACACTGTCATGTTTAGGAGATCCTAAATAACTTGTATAATAAACTCCAGTTTGTTGATATGGAGTCTGTGGATGAATAATTTCCATTTTGATTCCAATTTGATTTTTATACATGACGTTTTTGAATGGATTAAAGCTCGTTAGATAGATGTGTATCACAGTGAGTAATCAGGCACCAGTCCGGAGATTAGTGAATAATTTAATGTTAATGTTGATTAAATAAATAAATTAGACAGTTACACACTGATCAAATGTTGTATATTAATTGTAAATAATTCTGATGAAAGATGATGACACTGTATAAAGTATAAAATATTAGTACAGTTATTTTGTAAGATAAAATTGTTTTGTAATAATCGTCTATCAACACATTCCTAATTTAACATAAATTATATGTGTGATCCATTAATAACATTAAATACAACATATGAGATAATGTACAGTAAACACCTGACTGGATCTTGTGACGACATGAATGTAACCAAAGTGTAAAACATGACGTTAAAATCATAATAAATAATACATAAATTCATTTATCATTTATTTTATTTACAACTCAGTTGGGACCATATGGAAAATGCAAAAAACAGTGTCTCCTATATTTACTTTGACTTTTATTTCATTATTTCATTTCGTCTTTAGCATCATTTCCTCAGAAAAGATCTTGGATACTGATTCATCTGACCACAATATATAATACATATTATTTATTTCCACTGGGTAATCATCCATCCCAGAGAATTTGACCATGTCTCTTTCTGGACAAGCTTTTTTTCATAGTAAAGTTTTCAGTGACATTTGTGAATGTAACTCTATATTGTAGAGCTTAACAAAAGTTTGCTAAAGTAATTCCTCGTTCATGTGGTTCTATCAGATATTGATAAATGACGGTTCCTTATGATGTGAGGTTGCTAACTGAACCCTAAAGGACTGGCAACATTTGCAGTATAAACTGTTTCTCACCAAAGTCTGTGCATGTCTAGAAGAAAGAGTCTCTATCCTGAATGGTGATGATGGCTGCAGGTTCCCCTGATATTTAAACTTGCATAATATTTGTAACGGTTTAAGGGCTAGACGGACAGGAGGGGCGGACACACACGCAGAGCTGTATGATACAAACTATATTTAATAATAATAAAGACAAGACAAAGGAATACAAACAAACATACAGGACTAACAGGGAAACAATGCTAATAGGGCTAAACAGGCCAACGGGGCTAAACAGACTAAACAGGACAACACAAGCTAAACATGCTAATCTAAATGTGAATGAACAAAACTAAGCTAAACAGAAACTACATAGACTAAACAGAGTCAAAAGCTAAAAAACAGAACTAAAGCTAAGGCAGAAGACTGAGTGTGCTCATGGAGAGGAGGGCGTGGCACATAGGAGCTCCAGAGCACACTGAGGTGACAGAATTGTTTGAATAGATGAACTCGGTATCTTCAGGGATTTGGAAATTGTTTCACAATTATCTTATTGATGTCTTGGCTGATTTCTTTTGATTTTCCCAAGATATCAAGCAAGTACTGCCACAGGTACACACATTAACTCAGATGACGTCAATTAGCCTATCAGAAGCTTCTAAAGTCATGGTGTCTTCTGAAAGCTGTTTAAAGGCTCAGTGAATTCGCTGTATCTAAACTTCTGACCCACTAAGATTTAAACATAGTGAATTATAAGTAAAATGATCCGTCATGTACAGTAGAACCTAAACAACTTGCTAAATCTGTAGTTTGATGACATGGAACCTGTGGAGGAAATAAACAGATGTGTATGTAAACTTGTGACCTCCACTGTACATGTTCCAGATTAATCATTTTTATTTTGGTTAGAATCTGATTTATCATTCATGATGTTTAGATTAAAGCTTGTTGGATAGACGTGTACTGTAGTAAATGATCAGGATCCAGTCTGGAGGCTGGTGAATAGTTTAGTGTTAACATTTATTTATTTATTAGGATTTTAACATCATGTTTTACACTTTGGTTCCATTCAGGACAGAACAGATAATTACTGCTTACACAAGATTCACCAGTTCAAGTTTTTAATGTTAAACACAGTCATGAACAATTCAGTGTCTCCAGTTCACCTCACTTGCACATCTTTGGACTGTGGGAAGAAACTGGAGCTCCCGGAGGAAACCCACACAGACACATGGAGAACATGCAAACTCCACACAGAAAGAACAAACCCAGGACCTTCTTGCTGTGAGGCGACAGTGCTACCCACTTAGCCACCGTGCCACAGTTTAGTGTTAACAAATTGAAATAAATGAAATAAATTAGGTGGTTAAACACAGATTTAATGTTTATTCATTATAAATAGTTCTGAAGAGGGAGACGGATAATAATTAGTATAAAACAGTTTTACCTTAAACGTTGCATTAAAATATTTCTGCTTCTTTCTGATTTCTTTCATTTCTCTTGATTTTTGTGAACAACCAAAGAATCCAGTTTAATGTAAATAATAAAACATTTTCACATCTGCACAGCAAACAACAACAAACATCCAGCAGCTGTTTAACATCATCATACTGCCGTCCAATCAGAAACTCTCATCTTTCAGAAACTACAAACCGAGTTAATGAACTTAATCAGGTAGGAGTGAAGAACCTAATAAAATAGAAAATCTAATACTGACCTCAGATCAGTAGAAGAATCTCCTCCTCTGAACTGTAAGGGAACGTACATTGACCCATCACTCTTTATGGACACACAGCTGGGTTTAGGTGAGTCTGATCTTTTACTTTCCACCCATCTAAAGCACAGAAGAAGAAGAACCACTGGAGTTTGTTTGGGATTTTAACATCATGTTTTACACTTTGTTTACATTCATGACAGGAACGGTAGTTACTCATTACCCAAGATTCATCAGTTCACAAGTTTACATCAAACACAGTCATGGACAATTTAGTGTCTCCACTTCACCCCACTTGCACGTCTTTGGACTGTAGGAGGAAACTGGAGCACCCGGAGGAAACCCACACTGACACGGGGAAAGGACCTGGACCACCTCATCTGGGGATCGAACCCAGGACCTTCTTGCTGTGAGGTGACAGTGCTAACCACTTAGCCACCATGCTGTCCCCACTGGAGATTAAAATGTGATTATTAAACTTGTATAGTGATGAAATGTTGATAATAATTTCTACCTATTAATAAAATGATGATAAATAATGAATAAAGTAATGATGACACACAATATATTTCGGGAATTAGCATTGCTAACATGCTACATTCGGAATTAAAGAACACCTGATGTACCATTTTAGTATAGGTATACAGTAATCCCTCCTCGATCGCGGGGGTTGCGTTCCAGAACCCCCCGCGAAAGGTGAAAATCCGCGAAGTAAAAACCATGTGTTTATTTTTATATATTTTAAGCCCTTATAAACCCTCCCACACTCTTATAAACATTTCCCGCACAGTTATACAGCATAAAGCGGAAACTAACGCTTCTCTCCTTCGCTGAGCCAATCAGCACCCTTGATACTTAACCGCATGCTCTGATTGGGTAGCTTCTCAGCCATCCGCCAATAGCGTCTCGTGTATGAAATCAACTGGGCAAACCAACTGAGGCAGCATTTCATTCCTGAACTTCATAATGGCTGCATCATAAACATTTGTTGGAAAACACTGTGTCATGTGCAGTAAATCCTAAATAACTGGCTAAAACTACAGTTTGTTGATATGGAATCTGTGGATGAATTACTTCCATTTTGATTATTTCCATTTTGATTTTGATGGAGAGGAGAAGGGGGCGCTGTGGAGCTCCTGTCAGCAGAGACAAATTAATCAATGATGACACGAGTGAGGCTGGTAATCAAGAACTGGCAACATTAGCAGTATAAACTGTTTCTCACCAAAGTCTGAGCATCTCCAGAAGAAAGAGTGAGTCTCTCTCCTGAATGGTGATGATGGCTGCATGTTCCCATGATATTTAAACTTGCATAATATTGTTTGAATAGATAAACTCGGTACCTTCAGGGATTTGGAAAATGTTTCACAAGATGTACTTGTGGAGGCCACAATTATTTTGAATGAATCCTTTATTGTCAATGTACTTGTACACTTGCACAATGAAATTGTAAAAATTGATGGTGACTACAGTACATTATATTGATGTCTTGGCTGATTTCTTTTGATTTTCCTATGATATCAAGCAAGTACTGCCACTGGTACACCAATTAACTCAAATGACGTCAATTAGCCTATCAGAAGCCTCTAAAGTCATGAGGTTTTCTGGAAGCTCACATCCTCACTGTGGACTGTTTTCCCTGCTGGCTTCTGGTAAAAGATTCAGGAGTATTCGGTGCAGGACCACCAGACTATTGAACTCATAATCACTTTTGGATGATTTCAAGAAAAATACTGAGCCACATGCCATCTGTGTACTCATTATCTACCCTTACAAATATGTATATGAACAATTTTTAACTCCAGAAGTCACTTTTTGCTATTTATATTTTATTCACGCTGCTATTTTATAGGTATGTATATACAGTACTAGGGCTGGGCGATATGGATCAAAAGTAATATCTCGATATTATTTTGCTGAACCACGATATACGATATATATCTCGATATTTTTTTTATCCCATAAGGTAATAACAAAAAGACACTTCTGAGACAAAGCTACATGTTACAAATTTTTTACAGGCACTTTTATTATCGGTGAGTAAAATACAGGTAAGATTCTCTCAGAGAGTAAAATACAGGTAAGATTCTCTCAGTGAGTAAAATACAGGTAAGATTCTCTCAGTGAGTAAAATACAGGTAAGATTCTCTCAGAGAGTAAAATACAGGTAAGATTCTCTCTGTGAGTAAAATACAGGTAAGATTCTCTCTGTGAGTAAAATACAGGTAAGATTCTCTCTGTGAGTAAAATACAGGTAAGATTCTCTCTGTGAGTAAAATACAGGTAAGATTCTCTCAGAGAGTAAAATACAGGTAAGATTCTCTCAGAGAGTAAAATACAGGTAAGATTCTCTCTGTGAGTAAAATACAGGTAAGATTCTCTCTGTGAGTAAAATACAGGTAAGATTCTCTCAGAGAGTAAAATACAGGTAAGATTCTCTCAGAGAGTAAAATACAGGTAAGATTCTCTCTGTGAGTAAAATACAGGTAAGATTCTCTCAGAGAGTAAAATACAGGTAAGATTCTCTCAGAGAGTAAAATACAGGTAAGATTCTCTCTGTGAGTAAAATACAGGTAAGATTCTCTCTGTGAGTAAAATACAGGTAAGATTCTCTCAGTGAGTAAAATACAGGTAAGATTCTCTCAGTGAGTAAAATACAGGTAAGATTCTCTCTGTGAGTAAAATACAGGTAAGATTCTCTCAGTGAGTAAAATACAGGTAAGATTCTCTCAGTGAGTAAAATACAGGTAAGATTCTCTCTGTGAGTAAAATACAGGTAAGATTCTCTCTGTGAGTAAAATACAGGTAAGATTCTCTCAGTGAGTAAAATACAGGTAAGATTCTCTCTGTGAGTAAAATACAGGTAAGATTATCTCAGAGAGTAAAATACAGGTAAGATTCTCTCAGTGAGTAAAATACAGGTAAGATTCTCTCTGTGAGTAAAATACAGGTAAGATTCTCTCAGTGAGTAAAATACAGGTAAGATTCTCTCAGTGAGTAAAATACAGGTAAGATTCTCTCTGTGAGTAAAATACAGGTAAGATTCTCTCAGTGAGTAAAATACAGGTAAGATTCTCTCAGTGAGTAAAATACAGGTAAGATTCTCTCAGAGAGTAAAATACAGGTAAGATTCTCTCAGAGAGTAAAATACAGGTAAGATTCTCTCTGTGAGTAAAATACAGGTAAGATTCTCTCTGTGAGTAAAATACAGGTAAGATTCTCTCTGTGAGTAAAATACAGGTAAGATTCTCTCTGTGAGTAAAATACAGGTAAGATTCTCTCAGTGAGTAAAATACAGGTAAGATTCTCTCTGTGAGTAAAATACAGGTAAGATTCTCTCAGTGAGTAAAATACAGGTAAGATTCTCTCAGTGAGTAAAATACAGGTAAGATTCTCTCTGTGAGTAAAATACAGGTAAGATTCTCTCAGTGAGTAAAATACAGGTAAGATTCTCTCAGTGAGTAAAATACAGGTAAGATTCTCTCAGTGAGTAAAATACAGGTAAGATTCTCTCTGTGAGTAAAATACAGGTAAGATTCTCTCTGTGAGTAAAATACAGGTAAGATTCTCTCAGAGAGTAAAATACAGGTAAGATTCTCTCAGAGAGTAAAATACAGGTAAGATTCTCTCTGTGAGTAAAATACAGGTAAGATTCTGTCAGTGAGTAAAATACAGGTAAGATTCTCTCAGAGAGTAAAATACAGGTAAGATTCTCTCTGTGAGTAAAATACAGGTAAGATTCTGTCAGTGAGTAAAATACAGGTAAGATTCTCTCAGAGAGTAAAATACAGGTAAGATTCTCTCTGTGAGTAAAATACAGGTAAGATTCTCTCTGTGAGTAAAATACAGGTAAGATTCTCTCTGTGAGTAAAATACAGGTAAGATTCTCTCAGTGAGTAAAATACAGGTAAGATTCTCTCTGTGAGTAAAATACAGGTAAGATTCTCTCAGTGAGTAAAATACAGGTAAGATTCTCTCTGTGAGTAAAATACAGGTAAGATTCTCTCTGTGAGTAAAATACAGGTAAGATTCTCTCAGAGAGTAAAATACAGGTAAGATTCTCTCAGAGAGTAAAATACAGGTAAGATTCTCTCAGAGAGTAAAATACAGGTAAGATTCTCTCTGTGAGTAAAATACAGGTAAGATTCTCTCTGTGAGTAAAATACAGGTAAGATTCTCTCAGAGAGTAAAATACAGGTAAGATTCTCTCAGAGAGTAAAATACAGGTAAGATTCTCTCTGTGAGTAAAATACAGGTAAGATTCTCTCAGTGAGTAAAATACAGGTAAGATTCTCTCTGTGAGTAAAATACAGGTAAGATTCTCTCTGTGAGTAAAATACAGGTAAGATTCTCTCAGAGAGTAAAATACAGGTAAGATTCTCTCTGTGAGTAAAATACAGGTAAGATTCTGTCAGTGAGTAAAATACAGGTAAGATTCTCTCAGAGAGTAAAATACAGGTAAGATTCTCTCTGTGAGTAAAATACAGGTAAGATTCTGTCAGTGAGTAAAATACAGGTAAGATTCTCTCAGAGAGTAAAATACAGGTAAGATTCTCTCTGTGAGTAAAATACAGGTAAGATTCTCTCTGTGAGTAAAATACAGGTAAGATTCTCTCTGTGAGTAAAATACAGGTAAGATTCTCTCAGTGAGTAAAATACAGGTAAGATTCTCTCTGTGAGTAAAATACAGGTAAGATTCTCTCAGAGAGTAAAATACAGGTAAGATTCTCTCTGTGAGTAAAATACAGGTAAGATTCTGTCAGTGAGTAAAATACAGGTAAGATTCTCTCAGAGAGTAAAATACAGGTAAGATTCTCTCAGTGAGTAAAATACAGGTAAGATTCTCTCAGAGAGTAAAATACAGGTAAGATTCTCTCTGTGAGTAAAATACAGGTAAGATTCTGTCAGTGAGTAAAATACAGGTAAGATTCTCTCAGAGAGTAAAATACAGGTAAGATTCTCTCTGTGAGTAAAATACAGGTAAGATTCTCTCTGTGAGTAAAATACAGGTAAGATTCTCTCTGTGAGTAAAATACAGGTAAGATTCTCTCTGTGAGTAAAATACAGGTAAGATTCTCTCTGTGAGTAAAATACAGGTAAGATTCTCTCTGTGAGTAAAATACAGGTAAGATTCTCTCTGTGAGTAAAATACAGGTAAGATTCTCTCTGTGAGTAAAATACAGGTAAGATTCTCTCAGAGAGTAAAATTCAGTGAGTAAAATACAGGTGAGATTCTCTCAGTGAGTAAAATACAGGTAAGATTCTCTCAGTGAGTAAAATACAGGTAAGATTCTCTCAGTGAGTAAAATACAGGTAAGATTCTCTCAGTGAGTAAAATACAGGTAAGATTCTCTCTGTGAGTAAAATACAGGTAAGATTCTCTCTGTGAGTAAAATACAGGTAAGATTCTCTCAGAGAGTAAAATACAGGTAAGATTCTCTCAGAGAGTAAAATACAGGTAAGATTCTCTCTGTGAGTAAAATACAGGTAAGATTCTCTCAGAGAGTAAAATACAGGTAAGATTCTCTCAGAGAGTAAAATACAGGTAAGATTCTCTCTGTGAGTAAAATACAGGTAAGATTCTCTCAGTGAGTAAAATACAGGTAAGATTCTCTCTGTGAGTAAAATACAGGTAAGATTCTCTCAGTGAGTAAAATACAGGTAAGATTCTCTCAGTGAGTAAAATACAGGTAAGATTCTCTCTGTGAGTAAAATACAGGTAAGATTCTCTCAGTGAGTAAAATACAGGTAAGATTCTCTCAGAGAGTAAAATACAGGTAAGATTCTCTCAGAGAGTAAAATACAGGTAAGATTCTCTCTGTGAGTAAAATACAGGTAAGATTCTCTCTGTGAGTAAAATACAGGTAAGATTCTCTCTGTGAGTAAAATACAGGTAAGATTCTCTCTGAGTAAAATACAGGTAAGATTCTCTCAGTGAGTAAAATACAGGTAAGATTCTCTCTGTGAGTAAAATACAGGTAAGATTCTCTCAGTGAGTAAAATACAGGTAAGATTCTCTCAGTGAGTAAAATACAGGTAAGATTCTCTCAGTGAGTAAAATACAGGTAAGATTCTCTCTGTGAGTAAAATACAGGTAAGATTCTCTCTGTGAGTAAAATACAGGTAAGATTCTCTCAGAGAGTAAAATACAGGTAAGATTCTCTCAGAGAGTAAAATACAGGTAAGATTCTCTCTGTGAGTAAAATACAGGTAAGATTCTGTCAGTGAGTAAAATACAGGTAAGATTCTCTCAGAGAGTAAAATACAGGTAAGATTCTCTCTGTGAGTAAAATACAGGTAAGATTCTGTCAGTGAGTAAAATACAGGTAAGATTCTCTCAGAGAGTAAAATACAGGTAAGATTCTCTCTGTGAGTAAAATACAGGTAATATTCTCTCTGTGAGTAAAATACAGGTAAGATTCTCTCTGTGAGTAAAATACAGGTAAGATTCTCTCTGTGAGTAAAATACAGGTAAGATTCTCTCAGTGAGTAAAATACAGGTAAGATTCTCTCTGTGAGTAAAATACAGGTAAGATTCTCTCAGTGAGTAAAATACAGGTAAGATTCTCTCTGTGAGTAAAATACAGGTAAGATTCTCTCTGTGAGTAAAATACAGGTAAGATTCTCTCAGAGAGTAAAATACAGGTAAGATTCTCTCAGAGAGTAAAATACAGGTAAGATTCTCTCAGAGAGTAAAATACAGGTAAGATTCTCTCAGAGAGTAAAATACAGGTAAGATTCTCTCTGTGAGTAAAATACAGGTAAGATTCTCTCTGTGAGTAAAATACAGGTAAGATTCTCTCAGAGAGTAAAATACAGGTAAGATTCTCTCAGAGAGTAAAATACAGGTAAGATTCTCTCTGTGAGTAAAATACAGGTAAGATTCTCTCAGTGAGTAAAATACAGGTAAGATTCTCTCTGTGAGTAAAATACAGGTAAGATTCTCTCTGTGAGTAAAATACAGGTAAGATTCTCTCAGAGAGTAAAATACAGGTAAGATTCTCTCTGTGAGTAAAATACAGGTAAGATTCTGTCAGTGAGTAAAATACAGGTAAGATTCTCTCAGAGAGTAAAATACAGGTAAGATTCTCTCTGTGAGTAAAATACAGGTAAGATTCTGTCAGTGAGTAAAATACAGGTAAGATTCTCTCAGAGAGTAAAATACAGGTAAGATTCTCTCTGTGAGTAAAATACAGGTAAGATTCTCTCTGTGAGTAAAATACAGGTAAGATTCTCTCTGTGAGTAAAATACAGGTAAGATTTTCTCAGTGAGTAAAATACAGGTAAGATTCTCTCAGTGAGTAAAATACAGGTAAGATTCTCTCTGTGAGTAAAATACAGGTAAGATTCTCTCAGTGAGTAAAATACAGGTAAGATTCTCTCTGTGAGTAAAATACAGGTAAGATTCTCTCTGTGAGTAAAATACAGGTAAGATTCTCTCAGAGAGTAAAATACAGGTAAGATTCTCTCTGTGAGTAAAATACAGGTAAGATTCTCTCTGTGAGTAAAATACAGGTAAGATTCTCTCAGAGAGTAAAATACAGGTAAGATTCTCTCAGAGAGTAAAATACAGGTAAGATTCTCTCTGTGAGTAAAATACAGGTAAGATTCTCTCTGTGAGTAAAATACAGGTAAGATTCTCTCAGAGAGTAAAATACAGGTAAGATTCTCTCAGAGAGTAAAATACAGGTAAGATTCTCTCTGTGAGTAAAATACAGGTAAGATTCTCTCAGTGAGTAAAATACAGGTAAGATTCTCTCAGTGAGTAAAATACAGGTAAGATTCTCTCTGTGAGTAAAATACAGGTAAGATTCTCTCAGTGAGTAAAATACAGGTAAGATTCTCTCAGAGAGTAAAATACAGGTAAGATTCTCTCAGTGAGTAAAATACAGGTAAGATTCTCTCTGTGAGTAAAATACAGGTAAGATTCTCTCAGTGAGTAAAATACAGGTAAGATTCTCTCAGTGAGTAAAATACAGGTAAGATTCTCTCAGTGAGTAAAATACAGGTAAGATTCTCTCAGTGAGGAAAATACAGGTAAGATTCTCTCTGTGAGTAAAATACAGGTAAGATTCTCTCTGTGAGTAAAATACAGGTAAGATTCTCTCTGTGAGTAAAATACAGGTAAGATTCTCTCTGTGAGTAAAATACAGGTAAGATTCTCTCAGTGAGTAAAATACAGGTAAGATTCTCTCAGTGAGTAAAATACAGGTAAGATTCTCTCAGTGAGTAAAATACAGGTAAGATTCTCTCAGTGAGTAAAATACAGGTAAGATTCTCTCAGAGAGTAAAATACAGGTAAGATTCTCTCAGAGAGTAAAATACAGGTAAGATTCTCTCTGTGAGTAAAATACAGGTAAGATTCTCTCAGTGAGTAAAATACAGGTAAGATTCTCTCTGTGAGTAAAATACAGGTAAGATTCTGTCAGTGAGTAAAATACAGGTAAGATTCTCTCAGAGAGTAAAATACAGGTAAGATTCTCTCTGTGAGTAAAATACAGGTAAGATTCTGTCAGTGAGTAAAATACAGGTAAGATTCTCTCAGTGAGTAAAATACAGGTAAGATTCTCTCAGTGAGTAAAATACAGGTAAGATTCTCTCAGTGAGTAAAATACAGGTAAGATTCTCTCAGTGAGTAAAATACAGGTAAGATTCTCTCAGTGAGTAAAATACAGGTAAGATTCTCTCAGAGAAAAAATACAGGTAAGATTCTCTCAGTGAGTAAAATACAGGTGAGATTCTCTCAGTGAGTAAAACACAGGTGAGATTCTCTCAGTGAGTAAAATACAGGTAAGATTCTCTCAGTGAGTAAAATACAGGTAAGATTATCTCAGAGAGTAAAATACAGGTAATATTCTCTCAGTGAGTAAAATACAGGTAAGATTCTCTCAGTGAGTAAAATACAGGTAAGATTCTCTCAGTGAGTAAAATACAGGTAAGATTCTCTCAGAGAGTAAAATACAGGTAAGATTCTCTCTGTGAGTAAAATACAGGTAAGATTCTCTCAGAGAGTAAAATACAGGTAAGATTCTCTCTGTGAGTAAAATACAGGTAAGATTCTCTCAGAGAGTAAAATACAGGTAAGATTCTCTCTGTGAGTAAAATACAGGTAAGATTCTCTCTGTGAGTAAAATACAGGTAAGATTCTCTCAGTGAGTAAAATACAGGTAAGATTCTCTCAGTGAGTAAAATACAGGTAAGATTCTCTCAGTGAGTAAAATACAGGTAAGATTCTCTCAGAGAGTAAAATACAGGTAAGATTCTCTCAGAGAGTAAAATACAGGTAAGATTCTCTCAGAGAGTAAAATACAGGTAAGATTCTCTCTGTGAGTAAAATACAGGTAAGATTCTCTCAGTGAGTAAAATACAGGTAAGATTCTCTCAGTGAGTAAAATACTGGTAAGATTCTCTCAGTGAGTAAAATACAGGTAAGATTCTCTCAGTGAGTAAAATACAGGTAAGATTCTCTCAGAGAGTAAAATACAGGTAAGATTCTCTCAGAGAGTAAAATACAGGTAAGATTCTCTCAGAGAGTAAAATACAGGTAAGATTCTCTCAGAGAGTAAAATACAGGTAAGATTCTCTCAGAGAGTAAAATACAGGTAAGATTCTCTCAGAGAGTAAAATACAGGTAAGATTCTCTCAGAGAGTAAAATACAGGTAAGATTCTCTCAGAGAGTAAAATACAGGTAAGATTCTCTCAGAGAGTAAAATACAGGTAAGATTCTCTCAGAGAGTAAAATACAGGTAAGATTCTCTCAGAGAGTAAAATACAGGTGAGATTCTCTCAGTGAGTAAAATACAGGTAAGATTCTCTCAGTGAGTAAAATACAGGTAAGATTCTCTCAGAGAGTAAAATACAGGTAAGATTATCTCAGAGAGTAAAATACAGGTAAGATTCTCTCAGTGGGTAAAATACAGGTAAGATTCTCTCAGAGAGTAAAATACAGGTAAGATTCTCTCAGAGAGTAAAATACAGGTAAGATTCTCTCAGAGAGTAAAATACAGGTAAGATTCTCTCAGAGAGTAAAATACAGGTGAGATTCTCTCAGTGAGTAAAATACAGGTAAGATTCTCTCAGTGAGTAAAATACAGGTAAGATTCTCTCAGAGAGTAAAATACAGGTAAGATTATCTCAGAGAGTAAAATACAGGTAAGATTCTCTCAGTGAGTAAAATACAGGTAAGATTATCTCAGAGAGTAAAATACAGGTAAGATTCTCTCAGTGGGTAAAATACAGGTAAGATTATCTCAGAGAGTAAAATACAGGTAAGATTCTCTCAGTGGGTAAAATACAGGTAAGATTATCTCAGAGAGTAAAATACAGGTAAGATTCTCTCAGTGAGTAAAATACAGGTAAGATTCTCTCAGTGGGTAAAATACAGGTAAGATTATCTCAGAGAGTAAAATACAGGTAAGATTCTCTCAGTGGGTAAAATACAGGTAAGATTATCTCAGAGAGTAAAATACAGGTAAGATTCTCTCAGTGAGTAAAATACAGTAAACAGTAAACAGAGTAAAACTGATTAAATCTGCTGGAGATAAACAGTAAAAATTAGTGATGCACCGATATGGGATTTTTGGGCCGATGCCGATATCCGATATTATACACGTACTTATCTACAGATGCCGATATACACATTTATAACTTACAGAGAGATCAGACACCCCCGATTTACATTATAAACAAATGTACCATTTATTTGCATAACTTTTTAGCTTTCAACCAACTGTATGTAAACAATAAAATAAAAGGTGTCTCCTGAGAAAATTATCAGGCACATTTAGTTAGCTAACTGGTTCTACACAGACTGGTCACCACTTTTAAATAAAATAGATCTATTCAAACTAATAATATATAAAAAACATTTTAAAAAGTGATCTTATATCAAAGGATTTTAAATTAACAACTTAAATAAAATAATATCTCCTCAAATTAATAAAAAATCAATAGATTTAAGTAAAATTAATGCCAGTTGCCTTTTAGCAGTGTAACTAATCAACGATACAGTAACAGAGAAATAAGAATCCTTCAGCACTGACTTTGTGCTTCTCCACACTGTTAGAGGTGGAAGAATCTGAGCCAAATTATTTTTTTCTACAAGTTCATAAGTCTATTTTTAATTCAAAATTAATCATTTTAATTCAAAACTGTTGTCTACCCACTGCACGGTTAAACTCAGAATACTCACTGGACTCACATCAGATGTCCAGATGTCCGTGGTGAGGCTAATGGAGGACACATGATCGTCAATGAGCTTGTGAATGTGAGTCGCTACCAAGTTGTGTAGCTCCGGTAGGGACGGCTAGGTTTACAGGAACTCTGGATATCTGTCAGGATGGTGCCTTCAGATGTATAATTACATTTGTGGTGTTGAAATTTCTCACTTTGCTCCCTCCACGCAAGACGTTAGTTGAGCAACGAGGCTGAAGTTTGTTACTTATTCGCGGCTTCCGATTCGTTTGGTTACTTATTCGCAGCTTCTTATTTAGCGGCTGAAGTTGGTTACTTATTCATAAAGGGAGCGTTCGCCATGGATATTTGCTGCACACTTTATATTTTACCGACATAAATCAACTAAATGAAGACGTGAACATCATTTTTTTGGCTGATTCTCATCGTGATATTGTCAATGTAAAAATGTGATTCAAATATAATTAAAATATTTACTTTGTAAAATATTTTTTCAATTCATTCTTTCAGGCTGCATTTCCACTGTAAGGAAAACCTATTTTTATTCAGAAGCATACTGGTGGCATAATTCAAGTCGGGCCAGACAAATAACAAATCCATTACACAGAACTGGTCCCTCTTTGTAAGAAAAAGTTGATTTTAGACTGGCCCAGGATCATTTTATACCTAAAATCTATAGGCAACATGGCACACTCAGCAATGGTGCACATGAAAATTCATTCAAATTAACTGGCAACATGCTACATCTAGTGCAATTTAAGATTGTATTTTAAAAACGTTTAAAAGCTATACTGAAGGCATTATTCATGCATAGACAGACAAACAATAAGTCCGTCACGATCAGGTTTTTCCCTGTACAAAAATCTTGTTTTACACTGACCTGCCAATTGTGATTCCATTCATCAAAAATTTATTCCTTAAACTCAATTTCCATACCTCCAAATCAGATATCACTTCACTTTACCTGTGTGTCCAAATAGGCCTACTCCTCCATCCTGTTTTTTCTTTTGCTACTTACTGTGGTGGTTTCTGTTTGTGTTTGTTTGTACTGGTTATTGTTGTGGTCTACATTTGTGCCTATTTTTAAATTACTGCTGGTCAGTGTTCACTAGTCCGTGTTTGTTCGTGGTTCTGCTCATTAAAAGCTGTTTAACGCATATGCGACTTGCGTTCGTCACATGAACAAGTAGGCTGTATAGTGAAGGGCCCCCAGGAGACAGTGGCAAAGATTGCAACTTCTTAATATGATTGCCATGTTCTCTCAAGTAATAAAATTTAAAAATTGCTTACAGGGAGAGAATTCTTCTTTGTGGTTAACTTGTTTTCTCTTTGAATGAATTTTCATGTGCACCATTGCTGAGTGTGCCATGTTGGCAGTTAGATTTTTGTTAGAAAATGATCCTGGGCCAGTCTAAAATCAACTTTTTCTTACAGAGAGGGACCAGTTCTGTATAATGGATTTGTTATTTGTCTGGCCCGACTTGAATTATGCCACCAGTATGCTTCTGAATAAAAATAGGTTTTCCTTACAGTGGAAATGCAGCCTGAAAGAATGAATTGAAAAAATATTTTACAAAGTAAATATTTTAATTATATTTGAATCACATTTTTACATTGACAACATCACGATGAGAATCAGCCAAAAAAATGATGTTCACGTCTTCATTTAGTTGATTTATGTCGGTAAAATATAAAGTGTGCAGCAAATATCCATGGCGAACGCTCCCTTTATGAATAAGGAACCAACTTCAGCCGCTAAATAAGAAGCTGCGAATAAGTAACCAAACGAATCGGAAGCCGCGAATAAGTAACAAACTTCAGAACTTCCACACCACAGATATTGTTGCTGCACTGCTGTAGCGCGGCCTGCGTCACCCCGTCTTCTTCCGGCAAATTATAAATGCGTCGGCAAATATCGGTTTGAAACATCGGCCCGATGCCGATTGTTCTTAAAAAATATATTATCGGCAGATACAGATAGAATTCCGATATCATCGTGCATCCCTAGTAAAAATCATCCAGAACTTGTTAGTGTTACATACCAGCAGGATCCTAAATGACTACATATACACTTCATATACACTACATACTGACTACATAGTGAATAGAGGACATTATTATTGTACCCTACATAGTGTACAGGAGTAGGAGGTAAGAAACTATTTGAGATTCCGGACTGATGGTTAAAAACGTATTTACGGAGTTTAATGACGCTTTTATTTACTTTTCTGGAGCTTTTATACCAAATTACTTTAATCAGTCAGTAACAGAAACACTCAGAGTGAAGAGTTTTAATGAATCCTCAACATTATTTATTATAAATTTACTCACCTGTTTTTCTTCTCTTCCTCTGAGAGATTCATGTTAGAGTTCATGTTTCCTCCTACAGACTGAAGCTTTAAAGCTGCTCACTCATGTAGAGAAACACAGCAGCACAACAGAATTCTTCTTTATGAGGTCTAGATTTATAACAT